>NC_135498.1:139603628-139611128 GCF_052857255.1 Amblyomma americanum
ATAATTCATGAGCTGCAGTTATATGTGATTGCTTTGTTTTCAGAAGCGTTTCTTTCAAAACTTTATACTTGAACATCATCAGTGCTTGTTTACTACGTTGTCTTGTAGCCACTGCCGCATTAAAAGGTCGGCCTGCCGGGCTGTATTGTATTGTGGGCATAATGTTTTATCCTCCAATCTAAAGAATCATTTGTGCTCAAGCACGCAATCGTAGGTAACGAAAACTCGTATGCCACTCTCGTTGAATACTTCAACAGCGCTGTTAGGGAAGGTTTTATGGGCAGGGACCAGTCGAATTTCGGTGGAGGCGAAATTCTAGAGGCCTGTGTATGAGAGATGCATTGAAATGATGGGAAGGGGGCCCGGTGTAGTGATGCGGATCAGTAGCGAACGCATGGAGATCTTTACTCGTATAGTGATGAGTCAGCTACATTCGGCCTGGAACATGCTCTGAAGAATGCTGCAAATTTCAAATTTGGATGTACGGTTAACCACCGCATCAATCGGTCGTTATTGGAAGATGGCGCCTAATTACTCTATCCGGGCCTCAATATCTTTGTCAGAAACTTCCGATTCACGCTCTGACAATGGAATCCATCGATTCTCGTTGACACACTAATTTTTCGATATTGAGCGCCCTATAGGACACTGGCTGCTTTGCTAGGTTTTTGGCGATACTTGAATGTTTATATCAGTGCCGCTTATTTTTCGAGCTATTAGACCTTGCACTCTGCTAATGGAGACAGGTTTCTATGTCAGATATAGATGAAAAGGTATTAAGGCATTAATACACCTGTTTGAATTTCAAAATTACATTCGCATATACTATGGCTGCCGTGCACATATGCTTGCACAGAGACCATTAACATTTTGTGCAGCAGCAAGACTCGTGTGCCACAAGATTTTCAAGTGCCGGACAAAGGGAAATGATACACCTACGTAACATAATACTATAAACCGGGCGCCGGGGATTCCATGGCCGAGCCCACCGACGGTGCACGCCGTCAGGGCTTGCAAACTCACTGTCTACGAACACTACACGCAAAGAAAAATTGGACTTTGCTGATTTAACCCTGCTCCACTCATCCTTATCGATCCCTGCAGCTCGCATTCTTTGGCGAATACAATTTAATCTTATTGATACACCAGGGAAAATTTTTTTGTATGAAATACACTTGTACAACTCACTGCTCAAACTGTTCGCACGCATATGCAGATATGGAACACTGCCTTACAAAGTGCCAATCAGCGTTCTTGTCTGCCCCCTGTCCACCATTCCCCCCCACCCCCAGCATGGCCCATCTGGCTCACCTCTTGGGACCTGAACCTACCAAGCGCCATCGTCACCTTGGTCCAGGACCTGTTAAACGGCTAACATAAAAGCTGTTTCAATACACTAGTTACAGCAACACCACCTCGAAACATGCATTTTTGCGTGCGGATTTTCAATGCAGGTTGAAGGCAAAGACATCCGTGTGCTGTGCGATGTCAGTGCACGTAACACATCGCCAGGTGGTCGAAATTTTTCCGGAGCCCCACTGTCTCCTTTTTCTCTTTCAAAGCCAAAAGCTTCACTACCCAAGCTTTTCCTGTCGTCAGCGAGGCAGCAAATTTGACCTTGAATGTAGATAAAGGCATGTGGGGCAGCTAGTTTTACTTTGAATGTAGGTATATGCAATATAGCATCACGCAGGAATGACACAACAAGAAGGGACGATTTATTCAGGCAGCCCCTTTTATAGCCCGCCGGTGAGGTGACGTTGTGATCACGTGGTCAAGCCAAGGTTTGCCGACGACGCATCATCTCTCCCCCCTTAAAGAGGAAAGCGTACAGGTGGCCGTCGCTGTCTGGTTGATCTTCGCAAACCAGGCGGGCCAGTTTCCGTCCCGGATGCTTCTGGGCTATCTTGCGACGTGGTCGGAGCGTCGTCCGCAGGTTCCCGCTTGCCAACTTCTCCAGGGGCTCTGTCTTCTGATTCAGTCCGACGTCTCAGTTGGTCCAAGTGCCGCCGCTGAAGACCTTGCTCCGAGTCAACGGAGACCATCCTGGAGCCCTGTTGACCATGCACTACTCCTAGAATCCACCTTCGACCTGCTCCGAAACTGCGCATCCAGACCGGTTCTCCCACATCCAATTTAGTCGCACCTACTCTTCGCTGGCTTTCTGCCGACTTCTCACCGGGCGTGATGCAATCCATCTTTGTTCTTATCTGGTAGCCGAATAAGTGTTCCGCGGGCGACTTGCCATGCTTAACAGGCGTTCGGCGATATCGGAACAAAACCGAGCTATACGCATTTCCAGGTCTTTTCCAGGGTTTTTCTTTAGCCCTTCCTTGAGCGTGCGCACAGCTCTTTCGGCTAAACCATTCGATTGTGGGTGATAAGGGGCTGTTGTGAGTTGCTTTACGTTGTTTCGTGCCAGAAACTCGCGAAAAACGGCGCCCACAAATTGTGGACCGTTATCTGAAACGAAGGTTTTTGGAAGGCCGAAGCGTGCAAATATTGACCGTAGTGCGTCCACCGTTGTTTGCGATGTGGCAATTTTCATTGGAATTGCTTCTATCCATTTTGTTTCAGAGTCTACGACGACCAATACCATATGTCCGTCCATTGGGCCTGCGAAATCTGCGTGTAGTCTGCTCCATCTTTCCCCGGTTGCTGGCCACGCCAAAGGTATCTGTGCCGGTGGCATCGCAGCGGCCTGTGCACAAATAGAGCATGATTTCACCAGTCGCTCTATGTCAGAATCCAGACCCGGGTACCAAAACAGCGTTCTCGCCGTGCTTTTCATGGACGTCATACCAGGGTGCGTCTCATGGAGCAGCCCCAACAAACGCTTTGCCGCCGCCATAGGTAGAACAATGCGATGTCCCCAGTACACCAAATTGTGGCTCACGGTTAGCTCTGTTCTGTTGAAGTACGCCCGGAGATGCTCAAGATCCTGCGGTAGATACGGAGGCCATCCGTCGGCAATCCACCTTTTGACCTGTTGAAGAGTGGCGTCTCGGTTTGTCATTTGTTCAACCTCCCGGGCGCCGACCGCCGTTTCCTCAAGACACTGGGCATACAAAACGTACTCGTTGGGAGCGACATCCCGCGGCTCCGTAACCGGCAATGGCAAGCGACTGAGGGCGTCTGCATTGGAATTCTCGCTGCCCTTGCGGTACTGCAATGAGTAGCTGTAGTTGCCAAGGAACAAGGCCCAGCGCTGGATTCTCGCAGCCGCCATTGGTGGTATTGGTTTGCCTGGATTGAATAAACCAGTAAGAGGCTTGTGGTCGGTTACTAACACGAACCGATGTCCATACAAGTAGTCCTTGAACCGTGCGACGCCGAACACCAGTGCTAGTGCTTCTTTTTCTAACTGAGAGTAGTTACGCTCTGCCTTTGTGAGTGTCCTGGACCGGAATCCGATGGGGTAGTCAACACCGTTCACACGGTGGGACAAAACGGCCCCAATGCCTACTGATGACGCATCGCACTCAAGCCGCAGTGGCTTATCCGGGTCGTAATGAGCAAGGAACTTGGAAGCCACAATTGCCTGCTTAACTTTCTGAACAGCTTTTTCTTGTTCCTTGTTCCACTCCCACTTGGCCCCTTTAGCTAGGAGGGCGTACAGCGGAGCCAGCACAGTGGCCAGATTGGGCAAGAACTTGGCGAGATTGGGCAAGATTGGCAAGAACTTGGCAAGATTGGGCGAGAAAAGCTTTCAGCTCACTCACTGAAGTAGGTTCTGGGGCTTCGATAACAGCCTTGATGTTATCGTCATTTGGTCGCAGACCCTTAGCGTCGATCCGATGGCCGAGAAAAGTGACTTCGTCTTGCCGGAATTTGCACTAATCCTTGTGCAGTCGGAGACAGTACTCCCGCAGGCGTTGCAGCACCCTCTTCAGCCTTGATACATCGTCCTTTTTTTCAGCGATGATAATATCATCCAGGTACACCTGAACTCCTGGAATATCGCCCAGCAGCGCGTCCATCCGCCTTTGGAATATAGCTGGAGCAGAACTTATGCCAAAAGGTAATCGGTTGAAACAGAAGAGGCCTTTCTGAGTGTTCAGCACTGCTATCTTTTTGGCATCCGCGTCTAAAGGTAGCTGGTTGTAGGCTTGGCGTAAGTCCAACGTCGTAAATACTTCTCCGCCATTCAGCTTAGCAAAAATGTCGTCCACTCGAGGCAACGGGTACTGTTCCATCACTGTGGCTGCATTCACTGTCATACGAAAGTCTCCGCACACTCGGAGAGACCCATCGCCCTTTAAAACGGGTACCACTGGTGTTGCCCATTCGGCGGTTTTCACAGGCGCCAGGACATCTTGCGCAACCAGTTGGTCCAGCGCTTCAGACATCTTGTCCCTCAAAGCGTAGGGAACCGTACGGGCCTTAAAAAACTTTGGACACGCATTCTCTTTCAGCTCGGAGCAAACACGTCAGCATATTCGTTGAGCAGCTCTTGCAGTTCCGTGCTGTCAGCTTTTATTTCGACTGGTTGCACACTCGCGACCACACGCGACAGCATTGCCTCCCCAGCCTCGTTGAATGCCTTGATTGTGTCTCTGCCGCACAAAGATGGTCCGACGCTGTCGACCACTACGACCGTACCCGGAATGCCTTTCCCGTCGCATGTAGCCGTCATACTGAGCTGTCCGACAACTGGAAGTTCGCCCAAGAGGCAGGATAGCTTAAGCTGTGATTTGCGCAACGGCGGCCACAGCGCCTCGTACTTCCGGAACGTCGCTACGGAGATGACACTCACGGGTGATCATGTGTCCACCAGCATAGTAAGAGGGACGTTATTCCAATTAATGTCCTTGTAAATTGGCCGAACCTTGCGGATGCTGGCTTCTTGGTGGAGAACCGCTGCAATAGTGTACAGGGCTTCGCTGTCGTCCGAGCTCGTGTCCCCTGCTGCTGCCATCGCGTAGGAGCCCTGGCGTCGTTGGCCTCCCGGGTGCGATGCGTGCCGAAGGAAACTTGTGCTGGACTGGCACATTCGGCGCAGATGTCCTCGTTTGCCGCACCGGTAGCACACCGCGTGAAGGCGTTTGCATTCCGCCTCGGTGTGCGACTCGCCACCACACCTGCCACATGTATTGCACTTCTCCAGCCTTGGGCGCGGCTTCGATGAACGACTCTTTTGACGGGCAAAATGTACCTCTCCTGGCTCTGAAGAGTGCATGCTTTTGGCGTTCTGGGAGGCTTTCTGTGCCGAGACAACAAAGTCTTCCGCCTCTTCGAGTGTAAGCTTCCGTTGAGTCAGTAAGTGTCGCCGGACGTCTTCATCTTGCACACCGCACACAATTCTGTCCCGTAACATGCGCTCCAGTGACGTTCCGAAGTTGCACTTCTCCGCTAGCCGCCTAATTTCCGCAATGAAGTCCTGGGCAGACTCCCCGTCTTTTTGCGAGCGCCTGAAGAAAGCATAACTTGCAGCGATCTCGTTAACTTGCGGAGCATAGTGGTCTTCCAAATGCTGGACGACTTCTTGGTAACTCAGCTCATTCACTTGTTTTGGATGACACCGCCCCTGCACCACTCGCACCGCACTGTCTGTGAGCGAAGCTATGAGCAGCGCTCGCTTCTTCGTTGGTTCCGCGATGCTATGGGCTTCGAAGTAAGCCTCCAGCCGAACACGATACGTAGGCCACGTACCTTCTGCATCCGTGAATTCCGGTGGCCGCCCGGCACTCATTCTTGCGCACGTAAGTTCGCCTAGCGCCGGCGCGCTATCTCGTCGCCACTGCAATATAGCATCACGCAGGAATGACACAACAAGAAGGGACGATTTATTCAGGCAGCCCCTTTTATAGCCCGCCGGTGAGGTGACGTTGTGATCACGTGGTCAAGCCAAGGTTTGCCGACGACGCATCAGTATAGGTCAAATACCCGCCGCGGTGGCTCAGTGGTTAGGGCGCTCGACTACTGATCAGGAGTTCCTGGGTTCGAACCCGACCGCGGCGGCGGCGTTTTGAAGGAGGAAAAACGCTAAGGCGCCCGTGTACTGTGCGATGTCAGTGCACGTTAAAGATCACCAGGTGGTCGAAATTATTCCGCAGCCAACCACTACGGCACCTATTCCATTCTTCTTTCACTCCCTCCTTTATTCCTTCTCTTAAGGCGTAGTTTAGGTGTCCAACGATATATGAGACAGATAAAGTGCCATTTCCTTTCCCCAGAAAACTAATTATTATTATAGGTCAAACAAGGAAACCACGCCTGTCTCATATATCTCGGTGGACAGCCGAATCGCGCTCGTAAGGGAAGGAAAATGAAACAAAAAGTGGTTTTAAGGAACATGATTTTTACGTCCCACGTACCTCGATGGACACACGAATCGCACCAAAAGGGATGGAATGTGAACAGCGCTGTTAGCGAAGGATTAAGGGGCAGGGATCGGTCAGATTTCGATTGAGGCGAAATTCTAGAGGCCTGTGTATGAGGGATGCATTGAAAGAATGAGAAGGGTATTCCAGTGTAGAGATGGGGATCAGTAGCGAACGCCTGGAAATCTTTACGCGTACAGGGATGTGTCAGCTATATTCGGCCTGGAACATGTTCTGAAGAACGCTGCAAAATTCATATTTGGATGAAAGGTGAACCACCACATCAATCGGTCGTTGTGGGAAGATGGCTAGCGCCAAATTACTCTATCGCGGCCTTAAAATCTGCGCAAGGAAGTTCTCATGGGCCTACTGGCAATGGAACCGATCGGTTGTCGTTCACACACCCATTTCTCGATATTGAGCGCCATATTGTACACTAACTCCTTTGCTAGGTTTGTGGCGCTGCTTGCGTGTTTATAAGAAAACCGCTTATTTCCGACCTATTAGACCTTGCACTCCGCTGATTGAGCCGGCTTTTTATGTCAAATATGGATGAAAAGGTCTTAAAGCATTTTCATACCTGTTTGAATTTCAAAATTACATTCGTATTAACTACGGATGCCGCACACACATGCTAGGTCAGAGACCCTTAACATTTTGTGCAGCAGCAAGACTCATGTGCCCCAACACTTTCAAGCGCCGGACAAAGGGTAATGATGCACCTACGTAACATTATACTATAAACCGGGCGATGCGGGGATTCCATGGACGAGTCCACCGACGGTGCACGCTGTCAGAGCTTACAAACTCACTGTTTACGATCACTACACGCAGAGAAAAATTAGACTTTGCTGATTTAACCCTGACCCACTTATCCTTATCGATCCCGGAAGCTCGCATTCTTCGGTGAATACAATTTAATCTTATTAATACACCAGGCAAAATTTTTTTGCATTCGATACACTTGTACACCTCACTGCTGGAACTGTACACACGCATATGCAGATACAGAACACTGCCTTACAAAGCGCCAATCAGCCTTTTTGTCTACCGCCTATCCTTCCCCCCCACTCCCCCTCCCCCAGCGTGGCCCATCTGGCTCGCCTCCTGGGATCTGAACCTCCCACGCGCCTTCGTCACCTTGGTCCAGGACATAAAGGCTGTTTCAATAGAAGCG
>NC_135498.1:139913628-140073628 GCF_052857255.1 Amblyomma americanum
GGAAAGTATTACGTTATACCTGTTTTGGTTGACAAATGACAGAAGATTATCAATGAACACAAGGAATTCAGAGACAGAACCGTTCTGAGTGCGGTAGCAATTGGCAAATACAAAGTCTTTCATTTGCAGGTGAATAACCTCATAATCGTTATTAGCACAAGAAAATTCTGCAAACAAGGCAGGCTGCAGAAGACATATTACTAGCACAGACACACCACTACCCCTACGAGTTGTTCTATTAAAAGAAAAAGTTGTCGTATTGTGTAAGTCAAATCTATCACAGCTGCTTTTCTGCCATATTCCAGTTATCAGCACATCAAAATATTTTTAAAGTCTATTAAACATTCTAGCTCAGCAACATTGTTGAATATATCTCAACTTCTCACAATTTCAGATCAAGATGCTACAATGAGCACAGAGGCCACATACGAACTGTGTTTTTTGGGCGTTACAGGTAGTGACACTTTTCTTTTGGATTCATTGGCGAGCCAGGCGGGCATGAAAACGCGTCAGAAAAGGGCCTGAAGTTCCGCATCATGTGGTTGCACGGCTCGGACTGCAGCTGGCCATTGGCGCCCAGCTCGCACGTGCCATGACAGGCGGTGAGGAAGAAGACCTGCTCCGCGCTGTACTGTTCCATGCCCCTGAGAGGCAGGTCCTCGTCATCGCGGCGAAACTTCTTGTAAGCGGCATGCGCTATCTGCAGGGCAGGCAGCTCAGGGAACACTGTGCGCGGGTCGACAGCTTCCGGGCACAACAGCAGGTCCCAGAAGCTGACGGTTCGGTTCAGAGGATTCCTCCTGCTCGCGTAGACGGCCATGGTGTGCAAGCTCCTGACGACTTGCTTCGCGTACACGAATCCCAGACCCCCGAAGAGTATGGCACTCGTGGCTTGCGGGTAGAAGAAAGGCGAATGCAGGGCTGCCTCGGCAACAGTGATCACTTTGGAAAGCGGATTGTACGTTGCCATCAAACGAGAGTCGAGCTTGAAGAGCGTCTCGCCCATGGCGTACTCCGTGCTTCCCACTGATCGCTGCAGCTGTGCTCGACTTGTGCGCCAGTGGCCGAAGAAGCCCAGCGTGGTGTTGTACTCGTCCCCGTACAGGCGCAGCAGGCTTTCGTCGCTTTGATGTCGCTCGTCGGGCCAGATAACCGTGCTCGTCTCTGCTAACATCGTCGTCAGGCTATTTCTGGTCCGGTTGTCGATTCGCTGCGCGGAACGGAGCCCATGTAGCCCCGAGCTGTATACATGGTTCAGTAAAGCCAACACAGAGGTTTGTTCCGTAGTGGTAAGACCGCTAAGATTGATACTCGCAATGAGAACGTGATAACTCGCAGACATTAAAACTCCGCAAGAGAGCGCGTAGAACAGGCTGCCCTTTTTGTCGCGGTTGATATCGTGGCTGACTTCTTTGCTGGTGTGGGTGGCCAGAATCTGTGTCAGCCACCACGCTGTGTGGAATGTTACATGACGAGCCGAGTACGTATTCAAAAGTTGGGTCATGGAAGTTATGATGGCATCATTGCTGGCGAAGGCTACATTGCTTTTGGTGATGGGTGGCTTGAAGCTGTAAGAGGACTGCAGCATTTCTATCCATTGATCTGCCGATATATTCTTTCCGAAAGATGGCAAGTCACCAGCTTCCGCAATCACGGGCCTGGTGTAGCCAGTCACGTACGCATGGGTGAGGTTACCAAAAATGTGGCCTTGTATAGTTGAGCTGTTAGCCAGGAACGAGAGATAGAGCCGGGATTTCACGTTATTTCTGTCGTACACATTTTGCATGAACATATTAAGGTACGTTGTGTAGAATCCTTTGTAGCTCAAAACAATGTCGTGTATTCGCTTCCACATGACGCCCATGGGACAAGGCCTGAATGAAATTGAGCGGTTCGGGGTGTTCCCTTCTTTTGAAGGGGGAAGGGAAAGGTAGATATCGAACCACATAGGCAGCGACCACTTGACTGCAAGCTGGAACAACGTGCGCAGCGCTACATAGTAATCGTCTGGAGTTACAATGGTGGTGTCAGACTCAACCCCTAGCCACGGGAAGAACTCCCGCGTCATGAACTCAACGAGCGCCGTCACAGCTGTGGCATCGTGGCCGCGTGCCTGGTCCTTACAGTCGGCAGCCATCTGCGCAACTCTTCTCAGCACGGTGTACTTCGGGTCGCTGTATGTGCCTGGCATAGACAGCTGCAAGAGCCAGGCGGTGACTCTTTCCGCATGCACTGTGTCAGCCAGCAAAGGCTGTGTGTTCTTCCAGCCGCCGCAGACGAACCTACCAAAGTCGTCGCATGGTTTCTGGCCCTGTGGCTGCCGGTCGATTCCGATGATAATGCGGTGCGTCTCACACGCTGTCGAAGTGCAGACGCCTGGGCTGGGTTTGTTTTCGCCAAGGCTTGGAAGGAGCAATCGGATAACGAGGCTGCCGACGATAGCGGTAAAGACAGCTGTCACCACGCCTGCGATCACGGTGCACTTGGTCGTAGAAGCTGGAGAGTGCTCCTTGCTCCGGTACGGTGATTCTAGGGAGAGCGTTCCTGCCTCGGCCTGCGGAAGCATTTGCAAGACTTGGTTTAGGGAACGGGGGCCGTATTCGTTGAGCAGCTTAAAAGGTTATGGCGGCAATCGCAGCCACTGGCGAATATGTTACTTTGAAGGCCAGGGCTGAGGAACTTCGTCTAGTGGATTATTTTTCAAAAACAGTGATGTATCAAAAGAGTGCTGAAAATTTTGGGCATGAGCTATTAAACAAGCTTATCGAACGTCGATGTGGCCTGGCTATATAAAAGATAAAATTCACGGCAGAAAACGCGAAAAATGATAAGTATGACAAGGCCTACAATTGGCATATAATTTATCCCTTCATGGCTGCTAAACCAGATAAGTAGATCGTAACACAATATTTGTTCCCTGCCAACTTGCTCGCTTGTGTTCTCTGATCTAAACACACCTTGCTCAAATGTAATTTGTTCGTAATTTGAATGCCTACGTTCAAGAAGTTTGATAGTTATTGTGGTGTTTCTCAGTTTCCTAACACTGTTTTCAATTTCTGCACAACTCATCTTTAAGTGCCATACTTGGTTATGGTATGAAATTTTAAGCAGCGGGCTCCTTGCGTCGATTTTTCCGCGCTGCATAAAACAGCATGAGACGTGTAATTACTTTTCATATCATTGATTCCGCTTCCTTCCGATCAAGAGCATTACGTTTTCCAACTTTTGCTCTCTGCGTATAAAATATGTTGTCCAACAAACGACAAAATCCGGCTTCAGCTCAGCGCCATCTTTCTCATTCTGCATGATCCCTTTGCACTTCACCAGTTGTAATCTATATTAACGAGCCGACCTGTTAAAACGCTCTCCATGTGTTCATTTTCTTTGTTGTGCAAAAGCGTCCAGGGAAGGCTCAACGAATAACAGTTTGAGCCTTATGCTCTGCCTGCTCCGACAACGCGTGTTTACTGGTGACCCCAACCCTCCTGTAGCGCGAGCCACGCGCAGCAAAATGTCCCCTCAAGTTCAGTCTACAGGCGCAGGTGGTCCATGGTGAAGTGGGAACTCAGTTCTTGAGACGCGCAGAGTCCAAAGCTCCCAGCTGCATCCAGAACGCATGCCCAGCTAGACGGGCTGCAACGGATATCCGCGCGCTCACCAGCTCCCGCAACTCGATGATGGCCTGGATCTCTTCGGCGAGGGTGTGGCGCGGGGATGGCGCACGTCTCCTTGGCGAGGATCTCCTGGCGACCGGAGATGCACGTGCTGGTGATCCGTCCACTGACATGCAAAAAAGAGCGTGGGCGTATTCTACGTATGCTGCGGCTAAAAGCGGTGGGTTTTTGGTAGCAAAACGCGGAACAAAACGTGGGCGATTATGAGTTTGCATCCTTCAGCCGCCCATCCAAGAAGCGCCTATTAAGTCGGCTATTGCATGCGAGCAATGGCCGCGTTTGTTTGAGAATTTCTTGCTGGCCTCCGGGCCTGATATCTATAATCTCCTGCGCCATGCAAGGCACTGCTGCTACTGTTTCGGTTGATCGCAGCGACGAGTTTGACGCGGCAATAGCGGCGCTGGTCTCGCACTACACTGCTTAACCGAACGTCGTCCTCGAACGCCATCGATTTGAACCAAACATTCAACTCAAACCAGATTCGCTGGATCAAATCCTCATGGAATTTCTATCGGGATGAAGTCGTGTCGATAACATCCACCAATTCTTTTTGAGGGAGCCTTTTGATCGAAGGTTCTACGCTCAAACTGGAACAAACCTTCACCTACGCAAGGAGTTGGAAAAAGCCGACCGCTTTACGAAAGAATTATCTGCATCTGACGTCTTCACAGCCGACCTGCAGCGGCAGTTCCAACGCGGCGACACGCGTCCCCAGGATCTGCAGAAGACAGTAAACCGCTGCGGTTCGACAAGACACATAACTTCTACTTGCGTGGCAAGGAATCACAAAATTCGAATACCTCGGCAAAATAGGCCATTTCGAGCGCTTTGCCGGAGTGCACCAAGTTGCCGAAGCGCACCAAGGCAAGGAGCTCCTGTACAGGAAATCGAATGTTCCAGGGATCCGGCCGATGTCAACGTACTGCGTTTGGACCGCCCTAAGGCACAGCAGAACAGTGTCATTCCCGGTGGATACAGGGTCGGCGGTGTCCATTTTGTCCGCCGCAATATGCACCTGGCGGGTGCTTGCGGCATCTTTACATCCAGCTACTGCGGTTCTTTTTTATTACTCGAAGAAGAGAATCAAGGCGCAAAGATACTCCGTGACTGCCCGTCACAGCCAAGAATCGCTCTGCTGCGATTTTTAGTTTGTTTTTTTCCTGGAGGCGCAGACATCCTAGGATTTAAGGCTATCATCGCCTTAGGGCTACGAATCTAAACCAATCTAATCCATAATGAAACACTACGTACTCCTATGAGGCCTATGCTAGCTAGAGGTCATCTTATTTTTTTTAAGACGGGGATTAAGATCGCATGACGATTAATATATGTGCGTTGAAGATGCAGAAATGAGCAGGTGGTCGTAGCGCTTTCTTTGTGCGACGAAAACCTGCTTCTCAGTTAAAGTATATGTGCAGAGTTTTGATAACACTGGCCCATTGAATTCGAATAAGGCTAAACAAAGGATCTCTGATATCTCTTCCAGCTAGTTCCACTCGTTCTTTGCGAAGGCCAGCCGACTGGGTGAAGGAAAAAGCAGCCCGCTTATAGGGACTTGCCGAGGTGACGCCATCCGGGATGCGTCCCGACACATTTACCGCTAATGACTCGATGCGAACCGTGAAGCCCTAGAAAGCCATGTTTATAATAATTAACCACGATGAGAATTACCCAGAAAAAAAGATCAGGTGCGCAGCACTTTCCGAAGTAGCTCGAACCAGTGTGCGCGGGACACACTCGTAGCTGATTTACTCATTGTTTTCGGAAACTAAGCAATAGCAATGCAAATGTAATGGTGGATAGTGTTTCTCGCACTACCAAAATAGTCGGATAATGGCGGTTTTATTGGAACTCTTATTCAAACAAAACAGATCTGTGTACGCTGACTCGCAGAATTTCCCAGAGCGAATGCATACCTGCAGGTGGTATTAGCTGTGCTATCCCGAGACACTTTTCGCTTTGCGTGAATATTATAGTGCAAATGTTTTGTGAATAAAATGAAAGACGAGGTTACCCTCTCACTCTATGAGGGCACCTTCACCGCGCCGAGGGGAAACGCTCAAGGAGGGAGTGAAAGGAGGCAGAGAAAAATACGCGCCGTAGACGGCCCAACTTGTCAGCAAGTCGATGAACTGAGGCTCTTCAACCTACACTGGCATCGCAAAACACACAAGCGCGTTTGCATTGAACTCTATTTGGAATCCGGCCGCATCGGCCGAGATCCTTCCCGTGACCTCGCGCACAGCAGCTGAACCACAGCTACAGATGCGGGCCATGACCGTCGAAAAGTTGCCTCCTTGACTGCACGATGACTGAGCTTTCTTTTTCTGTGGTTGCACACGTGCGATGCCATTGCTGTGCATCCGTAAGTACCGGCCGGTGTTTATGGGGAGTCCTCCCAAATATGCGCAGTTCGTCGAGTGCGATGTCTGCCGCCTCTGTTATTACCCACGGTGCGCTTGCGACGAAGTATCCATCCACTCACAAACGTGACCACTTGTAGCGAGTGAGCTACTGAAGTCAGTCCAGTAACTGCACCCAGGAAGGGCGTGTTACGAATTGTGCCTCTCCCGTTGCGCACCACGAAGTATTGGTACGATAATGCTACTAATAATTAGGCGCGGTACGCAGAAATAGCTGAATTTTAATTTGTCCCGAACTTAATCCGCTATCGGAAGGATGTTTAGCTGCCTCTCGTGGCTGTGTCTTTGCGGGAGCTCTTCACACCGATTCGCTCGTACTGATAGACCATTGCGGGTGCCGGCACTCCTGGCTTCGGAAAGAAGTGACACAGGGGCGTCGCAGGCGAGGACGCGCATATCTGGTCCAGGCGGCACACTCACGTGAAACCTGTGCTGGCGTTTTGGGTGCGCTCGTCTGCAGCGCCGTCGACGGCCGCTCCTTTGAGCCGGTAGGCTTCGGATCCGAGCGGGAAGGGCGAACGGAGCTTCCAAGGGCGAGTTCCGGAGGAGAGGCACCGCGGTCGAGCACCGTGGACAGCGTCACCGGAACATCCAATGCATCCGCCTGGGGCTGCAACGGCGCGACTTCCTGACGCCAGCCGCCCTGCTTGTCTTCGCTCTGCGCAGACCGGGCGTTCTGGGGACTTTCCGGAGTCCTGGCTGCTGTCCTGTGCCTCGACTTGCGTCCACCCTTGGAACGCGACTTTTGGTGGGAAGGGCTAGAAGTGGCTGAGCTGGGCGGACTCGACGCCATCGCCCCGTAGCTCTGCTCCTGGACTTCTTCTCTATCGCACGTGGCGCGTGCGCAGGAAAGCACCAACGAACGTCTTTTCTTTTTCCTCTCCCGCCGATATAATGCGGCGCTCTCTGAAAATACTATGCAAGAAACGCATGAAACGTAAACAATCACATTCTAATTTCTTTTTCTCGCTCTCAGTCAGTAAGACATTGAAACATTATTGGCATTGTATACTATTATGCGCATTAAGCCATTGTCCCGTCTTCGATCTCCAAGTTAACAGGACCCCTGTCATTGCGTCTTCCAATCTATCAGCCTACATGCTATTACCACTCCTTTTCTGGTCAAAACTTTCCTGTATCCAGAAATTAACCGCCTGTGTCTTGGCCACTCCCCCGCAGTAGGTATGTGCCAGCATTGTACGAGGCCTACCTGCCTACCAACCTACTATACAGTACCGCATGCCAGCCTTCTGGGCATCTACTACTTGCGCCATCAGTCACAGTGGCGGCGGCAATGGGCGTAACTGAACGGGAAGGGGTACAAAAAAATCGTAAAACGCGGACAAAAGCACCTACAAAAAATTCTTCAGGGATATGCATAATGAACATTTAGCTGAGAAATTTGCCCAAATTTCAGTTTTGTGCTGTTAATACACGACCTTCCCAGCGCGTTTGAATATTATACAATGCTGCCTACGGGAGGGGGCCGAATTTTGCTCATTTTTTCAGACTGAAACTGTATAGCGCCATAACACGGACAGGTATCGAAAATGCTTCCCGGTTTGATGTACCCTGACATATGCTGCTGAAAATAGTGTGTGACCATCTGGCATAGCTTTGATCAAGAAGCTTCTTGAGCCCTTTTAATCTGAAACCTGATATTGCCTAAAATATGAAAGATGGCGCCCGGTAGAGAGATAGGCTGCAGGAATGGTTCGGACTGATGAATTTGCGTCCTTTTTGGTGCTTACCTTTTTATCGGGTGACTTATGCCTTGCAGAAAAGAACACATGTAAGAGCTCGAACCCAGTGTCACGACCGGAGTTTTAAATAAAGAAGGCTATTACGATGAACATTAATGCAGCTACCTAAAGTACTCGCGGGTGTTAATATCCGCTTGTCGTGGAGCATCTTTGCAAATTACCAGCCGTTTGCTATTATTAAAAAAGTTTATTTGCGCATGTGATCACAATAGAATATGGCTTGAGAGGTACCTGTTTTGAATTTTAGCTATTCTTGTTAGTTTGAACGAGCTTAGCGGCATTTAAGCAGCCGGCATGAAAAAGTATTCGTGGATATAATTGTCTAAATTTCTCGTTTTACTGCTTATGGTGACTGGAGTTTGCACATAGGGTTCTGACCTGGGTGCAGAACATTTTTTTATGTACTGATTTTAATAAATATGCTCGATTCAAAACATACAAAATATATAAGTATGAATTAACAATTTCACTCATGATAACTATTCGTACTTTTATTACAACAGCTATTGGTGACTTCTTTTCGGTGTTCTTTCACTCAGATTTCTGTAATATGCGTGCATAATGTATTGCCAGGATCTTATCTGTGGGATACAACTGCAGAAATTAGGCTTCGCTTTTGAGGTGCGAAACTTCCCTTTTAGATATTCTACAAGCTACCAACTTTTTCACTTTTTGGGAGTAAATTGGCGGATTTAATCTTGTCCACTTATCTCCTACGAAAAAGCGCTTTTATGTGGACCTCATCAAGGAAGCAACTCACAATGTTTGATATAAATGGCAAATATGGTGGCTTTAGCATTTTGATAAGCTGCTGCGTCGGCCGATTGTCATGATATCGCAGTTAATTGGCCCGCACCTCTTAGAGTGACATCGCAAGGGCCCGCCAGGTTCAAGAGGATTAACCACCGTTTAACAGAATTAGCCGTGATGTCATATCTATCGGCTGCCGCCACTGGCTTGCGAGCCTCCTTTGAGGAGCTTTTGCATATGTCCTGTGGGGCTGGGCTGTATTCATTTTAAGGAATAAATTATTCTATTGTACCAGTATAAGAGATGATTTGCGTTACATCAAGCAGCTTGATTTTACGATTCATCTTCATCCTCAAATCGCTGTGAAAACGTGTAAAAAATTGTTCGCGATAAGCAAGGTCAAAGTATGTCAACGGACATAAGTTAGAGGGCGAAGTAGAATAAATATAAACTAAGTGTCCTGCCGGCCCCAGCACGAATACTACATTGAAAATGCTAAAATGATGAAAACTAGAAGTGCCCCCAGCAATGCATTCGTTAGGACGTTCAATAAAAATTAAAGAGAAACTCTCCCACAAATACAGTCAAAGAGAGATGGGGGGGGGGGGAGGCAAAGTCTTGCATAGGGTGCCGAGTTATGTAATTCCGGCTCAGAACCCAGCCGCTGTGCCCACATTTCAGCGGACGCGAAATGCAACAACGCCCAGGCTTTTTACCCAGGGGGTCGATTAGTTCGAAGAGGCTCCAGTGCGCTGTCCCTCATAGCCCGTACTCTAACGAATATGTATTAATTCTTTGCAATTTTGCCCAGTTCGCAGGTTACCTTGCCTTTAACAACTTTTATTCCTGTGGTCGCGTGAAAAACTAATGATACTTCAGTGAACAATACTATCGCATACTTTGGTAAATCAAGCAACGACCAGCAAAGAAAAGAAAAGCTGTAGTTGCAGGGTATGGACGAATGTGGTTCATCATCCCGATGGTGCTGCTTTATAGCATGCCAGCCAGATAGCACGCCAGCGAACAAGCCGGCATAAAGAGAACGTCAAGGATCCGGGACCACGTGACATGCTCACGTTCTTTCCCTTTTATCACAAGGCGCCTGTCGGAAACTAAACTTCGCCGCAGAATTGTATCTCTGAAATTGTGCTTTAACTTATGACGATGCAGGTTGTTGTGTAAACCAAAGCTTTCCTCATTTTGCTTACACCAAGGTTAGACAGGGTCAACGATCCGTCATCACGTGTAACGCTCGCATTTTTTTCTCCTTTGTCACAGGAGGCCTGTCGGAAACTAAACATCATGACAGAATTGCATTCCTGGAATTGTGCTTTACTTTATGCCGAAACAGGTTGTTGTGAAAACCAAAGCTTTCCTCACTTTCTTTAAAGCAGACCTATCCCTGGCGTAAACAGCGTGACGTCAAAGGGGAAAGGCCCGACGATGGGCAAAGTCGCAAACTTTTCCTCCTAAACTGGATTTAAACGTGACGAGCACCTGCTGCCCTTGCCGGTCACAAGGGGCATGCTTTGCGAGTCAGCCCAGAGACACGTGCGCCGGTGACGGGTGCAGGGAGAGGTCTATCGAAAGCTGACGGTTCCCAGCACACAGAGAGGCTCTGGAGGCATCTAAGAAAGGAAGGAGTGTTGGGTATTCTATGGCGCAATTGTTACGCGGTGCGGGGGCGACCGGTTGCAAGAGGGAGGGGAAGGGGCTCTTGAAGGAGCCTGACAACGTCTAGGCCTGTCGTATGTCATACAATGCATTTACTTGTTGTCTACTTTTTTTTCTTGAAGTACAGGGTAGAGGAAAATAAGACTAAGGGAGGTTTGACAATTGTATTTCTCGGAATTTGGCCCAGTGCGTGTGTTTTGAGAAAGCTGATAAGTGGATTGCAGAAGTGTAAAGCTTGGACTGACATGTTCGTCCTTCGGAAGAGAAGCCGATTCATTACGCGAATAGTTCGCTATTTGCTTTTTTTAATTTCTAGAAGATTGCGGTTAACTTCACAGGTCCGTTTTATTGTAAACTTTAGAACACATACCACTCACGTCGAAAAAAAGTGCAGCCTGCACTTAAACAAACGACGTATATTCTTTCAGCAAAACAGTAATTAGAAAGTGACGTGCGGGAATATTAAATGAACTTTACTTCCTTACGAGGTATTTTATGGTTTGTTTGTTTGTTTTTTGTAATGGCTAGAATAATTCAACACAGAAGCGCAAACAGCTGTACATGAATTTGTTTTATAACTACGGTAAAATAACCAAGAAACAATCCTACTCATGCTCTGTGCAGCTTGCTGCGAAGGCAGTGGTGGTGGTTTCTATGTAGATGCGGGATTACTCTCCCTGTGGTCTGTCTGCAATTGCTCCATGTGAGCCGCCTAATTTAAACAGCGTGTTTCTACCACCATGCACTTCTTCGTGTATATGCGGAGCGCCTGCGCGCCCAGCGCCGCTCCACGACGGGCGTCGACAAAGGGCATGCACCTCCATGCTCCTGGTGCTGGCTCGTTCCCCCTCTCGAGCAGACGGAGATATTTTTCAAGGTGTGAAGAAAATGGGTTTGGGAGGCGCTGAAAGGACAACTTAAACCACGAAGAAAATTGGGGGGAACCTGGAAGAGCTCCAACTCATGAGAAAAAATTCACCGAGAGGCCCCCGCTCCTCCAATTGTTCTAAACCGGACCCTGCTTCCCATGGGTGCGCAAGCACCCGAGCGCAGGTGGACATTTTCCAGCGCACGACCGTGCGCGTAGGCTCTCCGCCCGTACGCCTAGGATGTGTTCATCGGGGTAAAAGCATGCACGAAAAAAAAATTGGCAGTGGCTTAGCTCAGCTATACCAGGATATACGTAGCGAGAGCTGCACTTCCCCCCTCGTTACGCATGCTGTTGAGCTTGTTGTTGTGACTAAAATATTAAGCATTGAAGAAGTATTTGGTGAAACACGTTTATTTATTCAGTTCTTTTGACAGAGATAAAAGTGCCCAATGATAGATAAAGCAACACGCAGTTGTCTCAATGCTGCCTGCCTACACAGTATTGACACCCCGTGGAGACAGACACCCGATCCGCGGCCATAAGGGAAGGAAAATTAAATGGAAATTGGTTGTAAGGAAAGGAAATTACACATGTCTCGAAGAGGTAACGGTGGCATCGCATGCGCAGGTCATGAAAGTGGGTTCAGCCGCGGTGGCTCAGTGGAGGAGGAGGAGGTATACTTTATTAAAGAAAAGGTCTTTGGCGCGGGTTGGGGTGACGTTCCCCTCCCCGCGGTGGGCACCTCTTCTAGGCCGAACGCCAGGTGGCCGACCGACGATGTCGCTCGGCGACCTCTTCGGCTCGCTCCGTGACTCGGAGTTGAACCTCCGGGTCCGAGCTGAGCAGCGCGGCCTCCCACTGCGAATGGGCAGAGAGCTGCAGACTGCTCGACGGCTTGTCTTGAGGACATGAGTATAGAATGTGGGGTGCGTCTGCCTTATCGTGCCCACAGAGAGAACAGATGGGGCTGAACTGCTCTGGGAACCATATGGAGTACATGTACGGATTAAAGAAAGTGTTTGTTTGGAGCTGCCGCCAACTGACTTGTATTTTACATAGAGATCTATGTGGGTCTGGGAAGATTTGTCTTTCTTTCTTTAAGTGGGTAGTAATTTCTTTGTAGGTCGTCATTCGCTCCTTGGCCGACCTGAGCTCGGGGCAACGCACCTCCCGGTTAACTACGAATCCTCGGGCAAATTGGTGCGCCGCCTCGTTTCCAGGATGGCCCGAATGGGCGGGGACCCAGAGCAATGTGATCTGGCGGGTATTGGAGATTTTTTGTAATTTATTGATGGCTGCTGAGTGGGCCCTTGCATTGCAAACATTTCGAATTGCGGTTTTAGAGTCGCTGATGATGTATTTGGCAGTGGTGGAGGTAATTGCTGAAGCTATGGCAGCCTCTTCGGCCTCCTCCGGAAATTTTGTTTTATCGATTGTCGCCGATACGACGGGAGAACCTCGATGATCGACAACTGCCAGGGAAAAGGCGTCTCTGTCCGCATGTTCTGCCACGTCCACATGCGCCTTCTCTTTCTGAACTGAAAATCTTTCGTGAAGTTTTTGTGCCCTAGCCTTTCTTCTGTCTGTATCATAGTGTGGATGCATGTTTTTGGGCAGAGGATGGACTATTAAGTGTTCGTGCACGAGTCTTTGAATTGGCAAGGTGTGTGCACGGATTCCTTCATATTGTATTCCTGCCTTTAGGATGAAACGTCCCGTTTCAGTGCCTGATAGTCTTTCGTATTGTGCGGTGAGGTGTGCTTCCATCATTTCCGCTAAGGTGTTAAGAATTCCTAACTGTATTAGTTTTTCATTTGGGGTATGACGAGGGAGGTTCAGCGCAATTTTGTAGGATTGTCGAATTAGAGAATCCACTTCGTCCCTTTCTCTGACAGGGAGGGTGACGTATGGTGTGGAGTAAAGGACTCTGCTAAGAACGAAGGCCTAGATTAGTTTCCTGGTCTCGGCTTCTTTAACTCCTCCTCGCCTATTCGCGATGCGTCTGATGGGGAAGGAGATTTGGTTGACGGTGTTTCTCAGCTTTTTAATTAGTGTGTCGTTTTTTTCGGTTTGACTGTATCAGCATTCCCAAGATTCTTAGTGTTTCCACTTCTGGGATGGCTGCCCCTTCTGCGTATATTTTGATTTTAGGCGCTTTATTTTTTTTGACGCTTCTGGTGTAGGATAAGGAGTTCAGATTTTTGGGGGGAACACGCAAGTCCCGCGTCTTGTGCCTCCTCTGCTACTACATCTGCCGCTTGCTGTAGCGTATCTTGTATCGTGCCGATACTCCCCTTGGTGGTCCAAAGCGTGATATCGTCCGCGTACAAGGAGTGTTCTAGGTCTGGAATTTTGGCGAGTTCGCGTGCCATTTTGATGAGGGTTATATTTAATAAGAAGGGGGAGAGAACCGATGCTTGCGGAGTTCCTCGGTCTCGTAATGTGAAGGTGTCGGATTTGATTGTGCCAATTTGAAATTTAGCCGTTCTATCGGAGAGAAAGTCCTTGATGTAGTTAAATGTTCTTTCGCCAACATTCAACGGTGAAAGAGAATCTAGGATTGCTTTGTGTTTGACGTTATCAAATGCTTTGGTTAAATATACAGCTAGGATTGCCCTTGTGCTCCTTTCTTGCTCCTGAGATAGGACCTCGTTTGCTAGTCTGAGCATCAAATCCCTGCCCCGCCGCGTTGGCTCAGTGGTTAGGGCGCTCGACTACTAATCCGGAGTTCCGGGGTTCGAACCCGACCACGGCGGTTGCGTTTTTACGGAGGAAAAACGCTAAGGCGCCCGTGTGCTGTGCGATGTCAGTGCACGTTAAAGATCCCCAGGTGGTCGAAATTATTCCGCCGCCCTCCACTACGGCACCTATTCTTCCTTTCTTCTTTCACTCCCTCTTTTATCCCATCCCTTACGGCGCGGTTCAGGTGTCCAAAGATATATGAGACAGATACTGCGGCATTTCCTTTCCCCAAAAACCAATTATTATTATTATTATTATTATTATTATTATTATTATTATTATTATTATTATTATTATTATTATTATTATTATTATTATTATTATTATTAATATTATTATTATTATTATTATTATTATTATTATTATTATTATCGTATCCTGTGTGATAAATATGGTCTAAAGCCGACCATAGTGTTTGGATATAAATTCTCTTTGTGCATGTGGGACTGCAGTCTGTCGAGTATGATGTGCTCAATCATTTTTCCTAATCAAGAGTAAGCGAAATAGGTCTGAGATTTTCGAGCGCGAGCTTTTTGCCCGGTTTTGCAATGAATTTAACGATGGCGTGTTTCCAAGACGCTGGGAGTTTTCCTTCCCTCCAACATCCGTTCGCAAAGTCCGTGAGGGCTGTGATGGAAGCGTCGTCTAGGTTTCTGAGTGTCTTATTGTTAATGCAGTCCGCTCCCGGAGTTGATGTCGTGCGTATCTTAAGGAGGGCTGCTCTTATTTCCGCCATCGTTATCTCAGCGTCCAGGATGGGGTTAAGTTGTCCTTTATAATCGGGTAGGGACTGCGTCTCTCGGGTTGTGCAGAAGTATTTCGTCTGGAGCGTGTTTATAATATCTTGATCCGTGCCTGGGTCTGTATTTAGAATTTTGGTGATTTCCTTTTGAGTCGCAGCTTTGTTCGATTCCGGATCAAGGAGATGCCGCAGAAGATTGCACGCCTCTGTCGTGCCTAGATTGCCATTTATATTTTCGCAGATATGGTTCCACTGCTGTCTCGCGAGTTCTGCTGAGTGGTGTTGAATTTCTTCCGTGAGTGTGACTATCCTATTTCTAAGCTTTTTGTTGTATTTTTGCTTAAGCCATCTTTTTTCTAGGCTTTGCCTTGCCTCCCACATGTGTGTGAGGCGGCTGTCAATCATACTTACGCCTAGGTCATGCACTACGTCTTTAGTGGCCTTTCCCACGCCTGATAAGAGGGTTTGTGTCCACTGTGCTAGGTCTGCGATAGGTTCCTGATTTTGGTCACGCATCGTCCTAAATTTGTCCCAGTCAGTGATTCTGTTTTTTCTGGGTTGGTGTTTGAGATTGCCAATGACGATTTTTGACGTTATGATATAATGGTCACTTCCCAGATTTTGTCTGGTGTTGCTCCAGCTTAAGTCTGGGAGATTTTTGCCCATCGTGAGGTCCGGGCACGTGTCCCTGTTCACGCTGTTGCCTATCCTGGTAGGCTGCATGGGGTCCGTATATTGGGTTAGCCCTCTTTGCTGGATAAAATTCATTAGGGCCGTGCCTTTCCTGGATATTGTTGCGTGTCCCCATTGCACGTGTTGAGCGTTGAAGTCGCCCACAATTAGGATTGGGCTTTGGCCTGCAATTTGTAGGGCTTTGAGTATAGCGGCTTTCGCTGGTCCAGCCTGTGCCCTGGGGTGGCTGCATGCGTTAAGTATGAACAGAGAAGAGGAGTTTCTTTTGCTAGGTAGAATTTCGATTAATATACAATCGAGCTGTACGTCTTCAATCTCGTAGTTAACCACGGTAAGGTTTCTATGTACCATTGTAGTGGTTAATGGCTGTTCTGCGATGTGACATGGCAGAACTGCCCGGTACCCTGTCAGTTTTAGTCGAGAAATTCTGGATTCTTGGACCGCAATTACGTCAGGTTTTTCGGATTGCGATTGAATGTGTAACTGCAGATGTGCTTTTTTGTTGCGCATAGACCTGCAGTTCCACTGCCAAATTGTTATGGTATTAGGATTGGTCATTTTGCTGGGATTGATCGATTGGCGCCCCTTGAGCTGAGGGGTAAGGCGACATAAAATTTCCTGTAAAACGGTGTCGAGTACTCCAAACTTGTGATTTACATCCTGAATGTGTTGTTCGAGGCTTTGTGTTAAATTGTCAACTCTGGGCTAGATTATCGAGTTTCTGGCTGTGCTCCTCCACATTTTGTTCGAGTTTTGGGACTCTATCTTCCAGTGAGGTATTTCTTACGTCAGCTACTGCTCGTTTTTTGCGAGGTGTTTCTTCCTTGCTTACAACGCTTACTGGTGTTTCGACTGATGAGGCCACAATAGTTTCCATTTCTATGACCTCCGGCATTAGGAGTGGTTTTGGAAGAGGGTCCTTAGATTTTGCAGAGGCTTTTAGTTTACTATTTTCCTGTTCCAAGTGTTTAATGCGGTCCGTGAGCATTTGAATGTGGTGAAGTGCCTGATCGAGTTTAGGCTGTAATGACTGCAGCTCCGTCCCCTTTCCGTAAGAGGCCACTCCCGCCCAGCTCACCTGTTTCGGTCCGGGACTCTAAGTCCGGCTGCTGGTGCCGTTGCCACCTCCGCTGCGACTGCTGCTGCGTCCGCTGCGGCTGCTGCTGCGTCTGATGTCCAAGGACTGGAAGGAGCTCGAGCGGTCCTTCCTTCGAGTGGATGGTGGATCGTCGCAGGTCCGGGATTTGGATCTTGCTGCGGCTGCTGCTGCGTCTGATGTCCAAGGACTGGAAGGAGCTCGAGCGGTCCTTCCTTCGAGTGGATGGTGGATCGTCGCAGGTCCGGGATTTGGATCTTGACTGGTACGAACCCGACCGCGGCGGCTGCGGTTTTTATGGAGGAAAAACGCAAGGCGCCCGTGTGCTGTGCGATGTCAGTGCACGTTAAAGATCCCCGGGTGGTCGAAATTATTCCGGAGCCCTCCACTACGGCACCTCATTTTCCTTTCTTCTTTCACTCCCTCCTTTATCCCTTACCTTACGGCGCGGTTCAGGTGTCCAACGATATATGAGACAGATACTGCGCCATTTCCTTTCCCCAAAAAACCAATTATTATTATTATCTTGACTGGTGCTCTGATTTTTTTTGGTTGGGGTCGTCGAAATCGTTTCTTGCAACTCTTATCGCCTGTGCGGTGCCCTCCTCCGCCGACAATGCAAACTGGGTCGCAGACTTCCTTTAGGTGCTGGTTGCCGCAGTACGGGCACCGTTGTTGCGGTGGGTCCGGACATACGTCTCTTCTGTGTCCGACTCTTTTGCAGTTCGTACACGCCTCTACTTTCGGAATGAAGGGGTAGACTGGGTACAGGACTCCGAAGTTGACGATGCTATCTGGTAGTTCGTCCGCGTCGACGTGGAGCAGAAGGGACTTCGACGTGCTTCCCATGGTTTGTGCTTGTACGATGTCAGGGTTTCTTTTGCGGAATTCTGTCATCATTTCTTGGGGAGTTTCGCCATCGTAAGCCCGATAGATGATGCCTTGCAGGGCCCTATCCGGAGGGGCGATGTACGACGTCATGACGACGTCTTTGCCTTCTAACTTCATTTGCTTGACTGCGACGTAGCGTAGTGCGTTTGCCTGCACCGGCGTCGATATGGTGAAAACATTTTTTGCAGAATTTGTTCGAGATTGGTCTTTATCAGCCTCGGTCGCGGTGATGCCGCTCGCTGTCGCGATCGCGTGCCTGATAGACTTCTCGGTGTAGCGCGTGAAGTCGACGCCAACCCTTGGTCTGTAGATGATTTTATAGTCCTCCTCCGGGAGTCAGGGAAGCGGTTTTTTAGGACGCAGTGGCGGGAGAGGTTGAGCCTGCGGCTTCTCGGTCTGCTTATTTGGCTTCTGAGCTGTTGATGACTCAGCTTTGGGGTTCTTATTGCGGTAGGAAACAATTGTTTTCCAATCGGTCGTATTGAATTCGACTGGGGAGGCGACGCTGGCTAGAGACCGTCGAAGCTCGGTCGCCCAAGCTCCGTTTTGCTTAAAAGAGGTCTTGAAAGCTGCCTTATATACTCACGCTTCTTGTCCGTGTGTCGGCGTCGGCGTATCCTGGTGTTTTCATTTGCAGCAGGTGCTCGAACTCGGAGCCCAAACGACGCCGTTAGTGGTTAGGGCGCTCCGCTACTGATTCGGAGTTCCCGGGTTCGAACCCGACCGGGGTGGCCTCATTTTGATGGAGGTGAAACGCAAACGTGTCCGTGTGCTGTGTGATATCGGTGCACGTTACAGATCCCCAGGTGTCGAAATTATTCCGGAGACCTCCACTATGGCACCTCTTTTTTCCTTTCTTCTTTCACTCCCTTTATCCCTTCCTTTCCGGCGCGGATCAGGTGTCCGCCGATATGCGAGACAGATACTGCGCCATTTCCTTTCTTCTAAAGCCAAATTTTCATAAAACGCCGATGAACCTTGATGCGTTGAGTTGAACGGTAGGTAAGACCCATGGGATACCTTCCGTGGAAACCAACACCCGAACCACAGCCGTAAGAGAAGGAAAGTGAAATGGAAATTGGTTTTAAGGAACGGAATTTACACAAGTCTCGCCTGTCTCACATATCTGTGGACACCCGAACCGCGCCCTAAGCGAGGGAAAATATAGTCCTGCGCCGCACACGTGCTGCTCCTTTCTGGTTTCGTGCATACACACTAACGGCCACACAGGCTCACGGCGAAATGCTCGACTGGGTAGCAAAGTGTAGCTCTCGCTACAATGAAATTGAGGAAGATGCATCTGCAGTATCTAAAATGCACTATGAAAAGACTTCGGAAAGTCCCCAACGAATATCCCACCCTTAGGGAGAGCATTATGGTCGGTAACCGTCCTAGCAAAAAAAAAAAAAGAAAATTCCGAAACGTTAGTTTTCGTGAAATGTGGCTCTAAGCTATTGTAGTGATGAGGAGTTCGACGTGTTTCTGAAAACCGCACATAGCATTACGCCGATAAAAGAGCTGGTTCACTGATTCGCCGGAAAGACAGGCGACAGCAATTGCATAACTAAGAAGGCATCTTGCAACTCCAAAAATGGTTGTTGATATGAGCATTTCGGACGCTTTCCATTGCGTTCGCCAAAAACATTCTTCTCCAATCACCCGATACCCCTGCTTTCAGCGTCCATGATTGTTTATTCCTTTTTTTATGAATTTCAGTTCAGCTTCTAATCACGAGTATAAATCCTGGAGTTCACTAAGGTTGCACTTTGGGCTAGTTGGTATGACAGCGAAAAGATACGGTGCTGGAGAGATATGGCACACTGTGTATCACTGCATCCTCTTTCTCCCGGAATGTATCTCTTCTCTACCTTATAACTCGTCAGAAACAAACACGGACAGCATTCTCGCATCCTTCTCAAATGCCGCCGTCTTGTCAGCGTTTTCAATCCACACAGTGTCCTCACCTGCCCCTCTCACAACAAGCCCTTCAACCATCGTGCCTTTTCTGTCCCCTCTTTCTTTTCTCACTGCGTGCCTTTCTGAGCATCCTACTACTCAACATGCGTTCCTCAGGCATACAGAAGGCTTCACAGCGCATTGATAGTTATCTTACGTCCACAAAAGCCCTTCAGGCTCCCCACTCCTCCCACAGTGTTGAAGCTAATTCGAACAATGGTTAACCCCACCATCGAACCCTGCCGCTGTGTGCATTCCAGTCTGCCCACGTGTGTCTATAGAAGGCAGGAAAAGGAAAAAAAGAGGAACGAGCAGTTAAGGGTCATGCGGCCCGGTAGCAGTTTGCCGAACTAAACGGCCATGCGCCGGAGAGCTGGGCTTATGCGTGAATCTGTAAAGGAGGGAAAGTGCCATAAAAGAGAATGGCCATGCTTGACGGCGGGTGAATAACTCTGGAGAACGCTATACTCACGGGCCATTCTCGGCACTTCTTGAGGTAGTTTCAATGCTGAGTTCTATGTAAGAATATTTACAGAGTAGCGCGAATATTCAGTCCTGTCCTTTGCTCTCCTAGGATGCCATTTGGTGGTAAGATCCACATCTCATCTCGGCTGATGCTGAGATTTCTATATAGCTGTGTATAGAGAACTCCTCGTTAATGTGTAGAAAACATATCTGCGAACTCGCTTTAGCAGGAAAAAAACAACTTCCTGACCACTGAGTTCCACGCGTTTTTTTTATGGAGGCGAAATGAAAAAGGCGCCCATGTGCTGTGCAATGTCAGTGCACTTTAAAGATCCCCAGGTGGTCGAAATTATTCCGGAGCCCTCCACTGCGGCACCTCTTTCTTCCTTTCTTCTTTCACTCCCTCCTTTATCCTTTCCCTTGCGGCGCAGTTCAGGTGTCTAACGATATATGAGACAGATACTGCGTCCTTTCCTTTCCGTAAAAAACAATTATTAATATTATTAAAATATACACATTCGTGAATTTGGCTCTTTTGACAATCTGAAACAACGTCTACACCATATCTTTTGAAACGGCAACATCTTCACTCATGTACCATTTCAGAATCATTGAATAATATTATCACCTGATGGTGACAACGCCGTGGACGATGGACGAGAAAACTTAGTTACGACTCTTCATTGCGCTGCCTTTCACAGATACGTAACTAAACTACTCGGCAGTGGCGACAGCAACAAATGTGTTCGGCGGTCGTCGAAGTACAGCCGCCGGCACACTTAACAAGAATGACGGACAGCGTGCCTTAGGCTGAGGCCAGAGCCACGAAGCCTTAGCAGCTAAGTGCGAGGGCATGCTCTCAGTATGGTTTTTAGTGGCTGATCATAGCTGGTGCGCCGTTCGAGGTGACCGTTTTTTCCTCTATGCTCGATCGCCGCACAGACAGCGCACTCATGAATGGGACGTATTTACGCGTTTCGCTTGCGGTTGCGCGCTAGCCCGGGCAGGCCTTTGAACGTGTTGCAGTTTTCTGATCGCAGAAACGTAACATTGAGCGCGCAATTGCCGCAGCTCGCGCCATTCTAGTTTGGTTCTAAGGCATCCGATCTAACAAAATAAATGACACTAGCGATGTGCGGCGCTTAAGGCGAGCGAAACGCACAGAAACGCCGCCGTCTTGAGCGCGGTGTCTTCGCGGCGATCGGGCACAGGCAAAAAGCTGTCAAAGTGAACTGCGCGCCATCTGTGGCCAGCTGCGGCAAACCTACTGAGCGCATGGTCTCACACCCGGCAGCTAACGCTGCGTAGTGCTGGCGTCAACCCAAGCCACGCTCTCCATCATTTGTGTTCAGCATGCGGGTCAGAATTACCGGAGCTCTCGGCCGCGCTTTGAAATAAATATGAATGAATAGATGAGCGATCAAATCATCTTGTGTGTGGTTAAAAGGGCGACTGTATTATACGCTAGTGTTTTGCCGTCTGCTTTACTGTATTCTTCTGTGGGGCATCACAGCATAAACAAATTTAGAGAATTTGCTTTAGCTGCAAAAAAGAGTGAAACGACTAATAGGCCACTCCCAATACAGCGCACACTCTGCTCCACTCTAAAAAACATCACATATTAAAGACCAAGAATAGCATTAATAAAAAACTAGCGGGAAACGTATATGCCCCAGTGAAGTCTGATCAGGCTGCATTCTATTAAAAATTTTCTGCAGAGATCATGACCCTAGTTTTCGACACAGGAGCTGTAAAAAGATAGGTACGCAGAAACTATGGCACAAAAACACTGAACCGTCAAATAGCTGATCTCCGAAATAAGCACCATGATATTATAGCAGAAATTGAAGACAGTGCTTCTAAGCGGGCTTTTAGCAATAGGATTACTGGCTTCTTTTCCTTGCCCTAAAAAATGATATTTCCTACAAACAAAAAAATCTGACCCGTATTAAAAAAAAAGTGCACTTTTTCCCTCTTCACTTGAGCATGCCGTTCCTTTTTGTTTTTTACTTGTAATATTGTCTTAAATATTGTGTATTTATGCACAGCGACTTTTTGGCCATATTGATTCCTCGTTAGCTTTCTTTGATTTTCTGTTTTTTTTTTATGTAAATGGGTTATATGAATATGTCATTGAGAAGAACATGTTGGGGTGCTAGGTGGTGCATATCAACAGAAAAATCTGGCGCCATATCTGACAACACGCAGCAAGAAAGACTGGACAGGCGCAACTGCCGACTGTTTAATCACAGCGTGAGCGAGTGAATATAAGAAGGTACAATCGCCAGCAAAAGTTCAAGAGGCGTGGGCGTGCAGAAAGAAATTTATTCCTGCACAGTCAGCAAACCAATTGCCGGAATTGTATGAAGATACTAAGCGCCTACATGCTTCTTTCTCTGGTAACAATATCAGGCGACAGGGTAGCGAGGTGAATCTACAATGAATGATTTGCAAGAAATCGCGTCCCGCAAACTCTTGCTGGCGACTACATCAAGAGGGAAGGAGTACCCACCTATGTGCACAAGGGAATCCGTTTCAGCAATGAACAGCAGCACACACGTTGTTCACTTCATTATTTCTAAAAAAACATTTCCATTCTTATACACGGCGATTGAAGGGGGTGCTTATACAATCACTACCTTTTTCTCTGGTAAGGAAAGCCTCGCCCAGTTCACGGACGATCTTATCCTTACTCCTTTTTAAGATATTGGTGTCCTCCAGCCTCACCACAAGAATGCTCTGTCTGCTTTACATCTTCTTTGCACCTTGTCTTCTTTTCATCCATGGCCCTTCGGCCACGGATGAATTCGAAGCTCGTGTGCTTCTCCACTGTATGGGAGAATAAGCGCGCCGCACCCTCACTTCTCCTGGGCTCTCCGAGGTGAAACGCTCGCCATAAGCACAAGTGGAGCGACGCTTCACAGCGACGCCTGGCAGTGCAGACACACCGCCTCGCTCTCCAGTAGCCTCACCTCCCTTACAAGTTCGTGTGGTTGCGAAGTTCATACAGCTACATATTTCGGCTGAAACTGAAACTCGTCTTCTCAATCTTTTTGATGTACTCAGCCATTAGCAACAGGATGAAGTCTGCACTCTCGATTAGGGCGAAAGCCTTTAATGGCTTACACTCGCGGCCACGAACCTGTCCCTCTGTCCGTCCGTCCGTCTGTTTGTTACGCTTTTCAGAAACTCGATGAGAAAAAAAAAATTCTTGCACGATGAGATTCGAACCGCCATCCTTCCTTTCCTCAACCGAGCGTGCTAACGGCTACGCTGTCTCCTGCCAACGCATATGTTGTTCCCCTTGTCTAGGACGCTGGAGAGTTTGCGTAAAGGCGTCAAATCAGACGGATGCCTCCCAAACGACATCTAGTGTCTCCGGCATTTAAGATTCACAAACAATTGTGTACTTAAATAACATCTTAGCTACTCGACAGTGGCACAAGCCGCAACACCGGGCTAAATGATTTCGCTTAACCGCACTTTCGGTCAACAAAATGACCCTGAATTTTTTAAAGCGATGTTTATTGCCTCAGGGCATCAAAGGGTATGTAATGATGGATGACGACGATGCTTAAATAGACCATATAAAGTTCGCTGATCAAATGAAGTCAAGGAGTGAACGATGATGTTCCTGCATCCAAGCGGTATATGAATTCGGATTGTTCGGCAGAGACCGGCTGCCGCCAGGTGCCTATTTCTCGTCGGCTTCAGCGCCGGGCAAACCTACAGCAGGTGGTGCATATCGGCTTCAGTATCTCTGTTCCTGCAGACTGGACACGCGGGCCGGGGATATAAACCTTCAGATTGCGGCCACTTTCGTGTCACGGCTGGAGTTGGGCTGCACTTTCTTTTTTCCAGGTGGTGCACAAGGTTCGCCTGGGAAAACATTTTGTGAGTAAGAAGTGACATGTTCATCACGCATTCTGTTCACTTCAAAGGTCACAGCCTTGTAATCCACGCTTCACTCCAAAAGGTGACATCAGTACTTTTTCATCAGGGCCAGTAGGGTAAAGTAGAATGCGCGAACGTACGCAAGAAGTCGTTTTGTGGTTTGGCATGTCTCAACAGATTCGTGATTAAGTTTTCAAATATCCACAATGCATAGCCACTAGCATCTCTCATCACGAGCCACTTTTGGTTACACAGACTACTTTACCATGGGTGGAAGTTGCTAGCGATCTGTTCAAGCAAAATGGTCGATTAATTTCTCGTAGTTGATTACAATTCAAGGTTTCCTGGTATCATTCATTGCGAGAATAGCATTTCCGAAGATGTTATCAACAACATCAGAGCATTGTAGCTCGGTTTGGCATCCCGCATCTGGTAAAAAGCGGCAGTGGCCATCAGTTCGCCTGAAAGTTGTTCTCTTTTGCGGACCAATATCTTTCGCACGTAAAATTGAAATGCTATTTGCCTGCAGTAGAACGGGCAAGTTGATGAATGGTTCTCACCATAAAAGACATTATCACCCAGGTTTCTGATTCTTTCCTTCGACTGTTGGCCTATTACAACACTGGGTGAAACGGGGTATAGCCCATGGTAGCCGTTTTTGGGTAGAAGTCAGAGTACATGGTTGCTAATAGAGAAGTGCCTGTTGAAGCTCAACGGGCCATGTTTTACTACGTTCAGCCCCAACAATCGAGATGGCGATGGCAGTGAAAAGCTTTATTTAGAAACGGTGACTTGGATTCCGGTCCGAGTGGGTGGCGTCCTCAGTACAGGACTCCGATAGCTCCTGCTTTCTTGCAGGCCCACGCGATCATCCGCCGTTAGCTAGTGAGGGGTAGGAGGCCGAGGGGGGACGGGGGTGGGTTGCGCATTCGGAAATGGAGTCAGTTGTATACGCTGTTTCAAGACAGGCCGTGAGAGGGGTATTGTGACGGAGAGAAGGTGTGCTTGTGGAGGAGGTTAGGGAAAGAGTTTGAGGCTCGCGCCACGCCGTGGCGTCCGCTATTTTTAGGGCTGGCTGGCGGATGAAGTGTTCTTCCTTATAGATTGCGACATTAGACGATGTGCAAGTATGTGCGAGGGCACTAGCCGACCATCGCTGAGGTACCTCCTCGCCGCCTTCGCCATGTCCCCGCGCAGCCGCTCCAGCCAGCCACCTAGGTCGTGGCATCCGATTCTGATGATGCCACCCCCCTCACAGCGCCTCACGACGGCTCCGCTACACGCACCCGCCACCCTTGACGATGGCGTAGTATAAGACGGTCTTCCTTCTGCACCCAGGCCTCAACTTCACCACCCAAGATGTCCACGCCTTAACACGTGGCGTGTGGTCTCACGACCAGCACCTTTCACACGCAGGTGGAATGCCGCCTCACCTGCCATTCCAACACACTGCTCGTCATCACGCCGTACACGCCCCTCACCGACCAAATCCTGCGCTTGCCTTCACTTAACGTCGGTGGTAAAAACCATGCAGTTCTAATGTATGTAGCTGCCGCTGATGACCACTGCAAAGGGGTCATACACAGCATCCCATATGAGAACCCCTCGAAGATTGGCTTCAATATCTCCGCGTTCCGGGATACCGAATCTTTATCTTCGCCTCCTTGGCACTTCCAATACCACTTCTGTCACGTTCGCGGGCCGCCGGGTCTCGTAATAAATCTATTCTTCGGTGGCGATACCGGCTTCAGGTACTTCCGTTCCCTGCAGTAGTCGTGCACGACCTTCCTACAATGCGGCCACCGTCGAGACGTCTGCTCCGGCCCAAAGACACCACTGTGTTCGCTGTGCGGCTTCGGCAACTCCGCCGAAGATCAACAATGTCAACCGCGCTGTGCTCCTCGCGATGGTTAACATCCGACAAGCTTCCCCAACCGCCTGCACCTATACACCACCATGACCCACTGGGCCCCCTCAGCCTCCACCTCTCTGCACCACTAGGTCACCGGCGTCAGCACTTGTGACCGACAGCCCTCCCGGTTTCTCACCAGCCCAACAGCTGGGCACACAGGCCATCCTTCCTGATGACCCCCTAACTCCTACTACCCGAGAAAGGCGCTCTCAGACCCACGAGTCGTTTTCCTCGAGCTACACGCCTCGCACCTACTCAGCCAGCTGCTCCACCTCGTCACGACCCGCCCCTCGTTGGGCGGGTCTCGTTACAGTTCCTCCGCCTACATCAGCTCCCTCCTCGGGGCGTTACTTGCCCAAGCTCCAGGCCGAAGTCGATGACCTCGGCCATGTCATGTGCGACCTCGTGATCCATGCGGTTCAAATACGTCGTGAGATTCGATCCCCTCCTTTGCCAACTGCGCCATCGCTACAGGCTTCCATGAACCCGGCAGTCGACCAGGTCTTTTAAACGCTTCCCCGTGGCCCACATGAGCTCGCCGCCAACATGGCTCAGATGGAGCAACTAGTTGACTCCACCCACAACACGAATCAGGTCCTGGAAAAACGCCTCCCGGCTCTGGAAGTCTGCCTATCCCTGTTGCCGCCGAAACCGCGAGATTTCTTTGTTGCATGGCTGCTCTGTCCTGTAACTCTTCCTGTCAAGCCCATCACTTGGGCCAGAGCGCCTGGAGGTGTCGCAATGGAACTGCCGTGGCTGTCGCCGCAAACGCTCCTCCCTGTTAGATCTTGTGACCTCTGCTCTTTCTTCGCCAACCATCATCGCCCTTCAGGAACGCGATTGCTCGCCAACCCTCCCCAGATATGTGCGTTGTATTTTGTCAAGGGCTAGCCGCTCTGCAGTGCTTGTGTTCAAACATGTTGCGCCCATGACTCATGACGTCGACGGAGCTACCACCGGCGATACCCTGCTGGGATTGCTCCCACCATCTAGACAAACTCCTAATGTTTTTGAGCTCACAGTGCACAGCCCTTCTGGTTCGCGCTCTGAACCAATCTCCTACCTCTCTCATCACGTCTGTCGCCTCGCACACCACTCTTCCCTGTGAGTCGTCGGTGACTTTAACGAGGCCCACCTCGCATGGGGCTATACCCGGCCCATACGCGACTCTACACGCTGATACAATCGAGCTGCTTCTCCTTGCTCACTGATCCCTTGTCGCCACCCGCCTCAGTAAACCCGTCACCAGCGATATCTCCCCGGACTTTACCCAACTTCGCTAAGCACCGCACCATGACTGGCGAAGCCTCCATGAGACCCTTGGTAGTGACCACTACAATATTGAGACCACGATCCACGCCCGCATCAGGCCACAAGCTTAGTCGATTGGCCGCCTTTCGTACCGCGCGGCAGGAATCCCTCTCCTCGGACACCATTGCTGATATCGCACTCGGCGTTTGCACCCTCGATTCCGACGTCGATCCCTGCAACCCAACACGCTGACGCCGGTCCTCACCTTGTCCATCTGTGGGAGGCTTGCAGGGGCGTACTCGTGCGCCACTGACGCCACCAACACCATAACCGACGCCTTAAGCCCGGTATACATGCGACGTTATTTTCAACGAAATTCGTGCGGCAGATAACGTTGCGGTTGCGCGACGCCCGGCTGGAGATATATGGAGCGAAGAAACGGCGGCGCACCGCCGCGTATCCCTCGACGCGAAAGCGAATGTAGCCAAGTGACAAATACCAGTGAGAGAGGAGGTCTGTGAGAAAGCGACGCTGACCCTTCTGGTAAAGTCACGAAAGCGTTCATTGTGCTAATTTTAGCATGCGTGCTCGAAAGTATGAAGATGCGTACCTTGGGATATCTGCTCAACCGCGGATGCCAGCGGCGCGGTTTTCTTGAACACCTGTCGCTTCAGGGAGGAAACGCAGGGATTACGATCCAAGAATAGGTCGTGTTCTCTTAAAAAAGCGACATTTCGCGCTTGATGAAGCGTTTATTTTTCGATAATAGCTTTTCCGCATGCCAAGATCACTGCGTAGCTGGTCAGACACGACGGTCATGCTGGTGGCGGCATAGTGTACTAGAAGGCGGCGGCACGCGTCATCAGTCAAACCAGAAGAGCGGGCTTTCTGCGCTGCTATTGGACGCGTCAGCCGCCGCTTCCGGTCTCGCCCCGCGTCAAATATCTGGCGGGTCCGAGATGGGCGCGGCGGGCGCTTTTCGCGACGGTGGGCGTCGAGTGCGCACTGTCGGGCGAAATTTATTTCATTACTATCAGGGGCGTTGAGGCGTTACAAATAGGAGTGATAAGTGATTAATCAAAATCAAATACAGAAGGAGAGATTTTAACATAAATGAGGAAGAAGCGCAGATTTGAATGCTTCTAGTTCTGGATACAGACGATGCCGGCGGGCAGGTGGTTCCAGTCTTAGCTGGTCTTGGGCAGGAAAGAATGAAAGTACTGGTTAGTTCTGCAACTTGGAACACTCACTTTGAATCCGTGATCATAACGGCATGATACATAACTTGGAGCAGGGAAAAGGCTCTTTTAACGATCCATTTGTGTAAAATATTTTGTGCAAAATTAAATGTCTAGAACGTTGACGCCACAGTGAAAGGTCTCGAACGTATGAAGTTTGCTTCATGAGTGTGACGCTTAAAGAACGAGAGTAGTTAGACAAGATAAAATCGCGACTTGCCCCCATAAAAAACGCTGCATGTATTCTGGCCTCTAAGCAATGTATTGCCAGCCTTACAGGGCAAGCAGAACGCCATGCAGCCCTCTTGGCGCAGCAACAGTGGCACCGGGTTTGCGACTCACTGTCTCCTGGACACCGCGCGCTCCTGACACCTCCTCCGTCATCTCTTAGATCCCACAAAATCCCGCAGACATACCTCACAACATATTCGCTTAGTTCTGACGTTCCTTGGTTCGGATGCGGCCCTATCTCCTTGCCCAACTTCTACATCAAAGAGCTCCCCTGCCACGCCGCTTGCTCCTACTGTGCCCCCATACCCCGGCCAGCCAAATCCTGACATGGATGCTCCTTTCACGGTCGAGGAGATTTCTGCAGCGCAGCAATCTCTTGACCGCACATCCGCGCCCGGTGCTGGCTGGATCAATTATACCATATTCCGCAACCTGGGCACCCCCTAGATCACCGTACTTACGGTGTCCTTTAATAGACTCTGGTCAGCGGGAACCTTGCCTTTCGAGTTGCGCAACTCCAATGTTACTTCCATACCGATAAACGGCAGACCTCTCGACCCTTCCTAACTCTGCCCTATCTCCTTTACCTCGTGCCTTGGTAAGTTGTTTAAACACGCCGCACTACGACGTCTCCAACTATACCTTGACTTGTGCTCTTTCCTCCTCCATACTCAATATGGCTTTCGTAGTCTTTCCACCCACGATGGCTTCCCCCAAATTCGTCACGATATTCTCGAGCACCCCAACCCAGCATCCACTAGGGCTATCCTGGCACTGAATCTCCACGCTGCCTTTGAGGTCTCGAATGGCGCTGCCTTAAATAGTCTAGCTTCTAACCACTGCAGTCCCCTACGTTTGCGTACGTCAGTGCCTTCCTCGCTAACCGCACCGTTACAGTCGGCGCCGGCCAACATCGGTTCTCGCACTTCCCTCTACCCGCCCGCGACACTCCTCAGGGCTCTTATCTCAGCTCGAATTCAACATTACTCAGGCCAGTCTCCCGGCAGTCCTCTCCGCCATGCATGAGATCTACGCTAAGGACATTGGGGCGACATTTTGTAAAGTTTGTTTGTTCGTGTTTAACGCCATCGGCACGCGGCGTTATGTTCGGCTAACGGCGACATTTATCAGCGCAGAACGTGCTGCTCCAAATCAACAGGGAAGTCATCGACCTCCTATTCGGCAATCCGGTAGACAGGGCTGTTTTTGCCCTGGACTTGAAGGGGGCTTTTGCCAAAGTTAAACATAGTAAAATTTTGGAGGATTTCAACGCCGCCGATTGCAGCGAAAAAAAATTAAAGGTGCACTAAGCAGGAATCTAAACTCGTCTTTTTACCTTGGGATCTCTATCTACCCCTTCCTGGCATTGCTAGAGACTGCGAATTGCTGTCCTTTGCGGCCGGTTTCCCTAATTAAATCGGAATAAACGTCCCGGCTCCCGCTTTTTTTTAACTAAACGCGGTAGGTAGGAGTGAATCTACGCGTCTGCCAGTCCTGTGGCGGCTTGCCACTCTGCCATCGGCGGAGTGACATTTAAATCAAAGAGTTCACGTATATTTCTATTTCCGTTGGCTTAATTTGCTGCTTAATTTGCCTGTGACTAAAACTGTTTATTCACTGACACCTAAAAAAACAAAATAAAAGCGAAAGCGAAGCCGTTACTGGACTGGCTGAAAGGCACTTCACGCGTTGGTTGACTCTGCCTAGCTACCGCGTTGAGTTGAAAAAAAGGCGGGAGCCGGGACGTTTCATGCGATTTAATTAAGGAAATCGGCCGCACAAAGCAATATTTCGAAGTTTCTAAGAATTCCGGAACGTGTAGATAGAGTTTATGGTTTTATAGTTTATGGGGATTTAACGTCCCAAAGCGACCCTGGGTATGAGGGTCGCCGTAGTGAAGTGCTCCGGAAATTTCGACCACCTGGGGTTCTTTTACGTGCACTGACATCGCACAGCACACGGGCCTCTAGAATTTCGCCTCCATTGGAATTCGACCGCCGCGGCCGGGATCGAATCCGCGTCTTTCGGGCCGGCAGCCGAGCGCCATAACCACTCAGCCACCACGGCGGCTGTAGATAGAGATCCTGCGGTAAAAGGACAGGTACAGATTCCTCTTGAGTGCACCGTTAAGATATATTAAAAACTTTTTGAGGAAATAGGAAAGCTTACATCAGACTTGGCAAGAAAACATTTGGGACCATCAAGATGGGAACCCGAGGCACACCTAAAGGAGCAGTTATCTCTCCGCTTCTTTTTAGCGTTGTCCTCATGGGTCTCCCCGACAGGTCAACGCCGTGGATGGCGTACGCCACGACATACCAAACCCGCAACCGATGTCCCTGGAGAGTTAATGCATACACAACGACGACGTACGGTTTTCACACACTAGAAAATAGATTGCCCCCCTTATTTAACGGTTTGTCCCAAGGAAATATTTGTCTTCCAGAGCCATCATTTCAGGACTTACTTTTACACTTCCTTTCTTAAATCCAGCATAACAATGAGAATACGATGCTTTGTTACAGAAAAAGTGTAGCATTCGTTTAAAAGAAAAACCTGTGAATTTTTTACTTCGTCTTGCTTGAAATATGCGCTTAATTTGTTTTCCTCCTTGTTTATTTTTTTGCCTGTATGAAAATTATTGCACTCTATTTCATCAGTAATGCGTAAAATGTAATTTGTGATAGTGTCCTTTAAAATTTTTGCACTCGATCTGCTGTTTGTATTTGCATCTTCGTATTGGTCTCCCGTTGGCCATGGCCAAAGGGGGGCTTGGGGCTCTGTCAAGCTGCTCTACGGCAGGTTTTACTTCAGGCCCCAGCCATCATGTCCATAACGATGCCAAATAAAGAGATTATTATGTTTTACTATGTGTATCCACGCAGACATTACTAGTTCGTCATCCCGGTGCAGCGGGGGGCAGATGGAGGGGGAATTTAAAAGAGGCTGCCTCGGTAGTGCAAGATTAAGCTCAGGAGTGCCGTCTGGAATGCGCTCCGAACAAATCAGAACTCTTACACATTAGAAAGGATAGAAACCTAGACGAGAACATGCAAATTTACGTTAACAACACCCAGATTCCCGTGGTGGAGACGCCTCGGGTATTGGTATTACAAATTAATAACTGGGGTAACAATGACACGGCCGTGCAAAAAATTAAGTCCACCTGCGAAGAAAAACTAGTAGGATGATTGACAAGATAAAACTGGTTTTCGGGAAGAGAAATGGCGCAGTATCTGCCTCACATCTCGGCGGACACTTGAGCCCCGCCTAAGGGGAAAGGGATAAAAGAGGGACTGAAAGAAAAGATTAAGAGAGCGGTGCCGTAGTGGAGGGCTCCAGAATGATTTCGACCACTTGAGGATCTTTAACTTGCACTGACATCGCACAGAACACGGGCGGCTTGGCATATCGCCTGCATCGAAACGCCGCCGCCGCGGTCGGGTTCAAACCCGGGTACTCCGGATCAGTAGCTGATCCCCCTAACAGGATTTCTGACAAGCACGGCGGTCTTCGAAAAATAAACCGTTCGTTTGGTTCAGGCACTCATATCAGTCGTGTGGTGCATGTGGCGCCCTACCTCAAGCTGAAGAAGGGCGACCGCGGAAACCTTGAGTAGATGATTCGGGCGGCAGTTAAAAAGGCGCTAGCACTCCCTGCCAAAGCATCTACGGGCGCCTGCTCCACTATGGTCATTATGAAGACTGCCGCGCTGGAGAACACGGACAACAGGAAGGAATCACTGCATGCGCTACTGTTGTACACAACTCGTTATGGGAGCTGATTGAGGCCCACAAAACAAGCCAAATTCCCAGACTCGGGGACGAGCGCCGCCAGACAATTGCTCTGGGACCTCACTCTCGCGCTGCTCCCCATCACAGACCGCAGAGTGGATATGCCTGAGGCATGAAAAAATACTTTTACAGTTAAGCCGCTTCTTGAAAATATGAATTGGTAGTATAATTAGGGCAGGAGCGAAGCCAGGGCAAAATTTATTGAGCATTACTCGGAGAATAAGACAGGCATATATTGCGTGGATGCAGCTGGTCCTAGCCGAGGAGTGCATCGGCACCATTGCGGTGGTGCATGAGGGTAAGCAGGTGAACGGGCTTTCGGTGAATTCAAGCGAAGGGCTAATCTTAAAGGAAGTGGCAATTGCACTGGCCGTCACGCATTTCGATGCAGCGTACAGAATGTCGGACTCGCAGAAGGCCTGTCGAAATTACGTGTGGGGTAGGATAGCGCCACTCACGCGCCGAATTTTATTGGCATCTGAGAGCAATTAGAATTTGGCGATTAGTACAATACAGAGAGTATGGGTGCCCTGTAACCAGGGGATTGAGGGGAACGAGGCCGCTCACGTGACTGCCCGTGCGTTCCTTACCACGGGTTCCACTCAATCCCTCGGTTCTGCCGCGGTAATCATACCAATCCCGTTAATCTCTTACGCTGTGGAGAACCTGTTTCCCTCCTCCGTTTCGATGCGGCCTATCTTCATCGTCGGGACAGAGAGCCCCCGGCTGGGCGAGGAGGGAAGTCTACCTCAAGAGGGAAAGGGAACGGCGACGGGAGCGCCACCTCTTAGGTTACGCGGAATTCTGCGCAAGCGGACAGAGTCTATTCGGGATCCGGCCAGCGTCACGAGCGGTTGGAGCCGCACGCTCTCGTCACCTTCCGCGGCAGGCGCACGGGGATCCGTTGTGCCTTGCCGCTGGACTTCTGGCTCCAGGCAGCGAAGTGAGCGCAACAAGCGCGCCCTCTGGTCGCCTTCCCCAGCAAATACTAGGGAATGGCTTTGCCTCAAGAATACGGCACGCACGGGTAAACCCGGCCGCCATTGTCGGCGCATACAAATGTTCGCCGCCGATACCTACGAAGTCGCGGCCCTGCCCCAGCCGGTAAGTCGGAAGTCCTTCTTACGTTGCCTTCTACTTCCGAGGAATGCCTCGTTGATGTTTTGTAGCCAGCTGGCCCGCTTTGTACATTAATTGCTACTGTAATAAATAGCATGTGAATGTTAACGCTGTTGTCGTCCCTTCCCTTTGTCCCTCGAGCACGAACCCCATCCGCGGTTAGCGAGCGGGAACGCTGCATCCGCGGAGTGGGAGTGCGGGCGGGGCGAAAGGCTTTGTCCTCCCGTATTTCCACAATGGCGCCCCAACGTGTGGCAAGCTCTTGGGACGAGGGACGACAGTCAGCGGCTAGATTTACCTCGAAGGATCGCAGCCAGACTGATCTACGTTGCTGCATACCGTTGCGGTCATTTTGTGCGCCGTACCTCGAAAGTTATTTGTCAGCTTTAAAGTGTGTATTGCTGAGAGCGGCGGGCATTCTATTCGACGACCGCCGAGCAGTTGCTACGCCACTGCCGAGCCATTCAGGAGCAAATCAGCCTAAAAAAGTATTCCGTGTGGTGGCCATTTTCGCTGTCTCCAATCCTTCTCGGCGGACTGCAGTCACTACTTGACAATATCATCCTTTGTGTGAATGCCGGTTCTGCGGTTCACATTCAGTCCACTCTACACGACGGCCTCGGCACCGTCACCTCCTAGGCGATTTCCTCCAGAGACGGCTAGCCGAGTTAATCGTCGGAATCGGCCGAAGCCGATTTCTCGGCGTCGAAGGCGACCCCCGACTGCTCCGCCGAGGACGGGGATGACTAGGAGCCTGCCAGCTCCTTCCCCGCCTGGTTTGCAGCGGGACTGGTCACGGCGCCGGACCGCTGGACCGCAGGCTTGGTCAGGCTCGTCGCCGCCTCCTCCACCGTGCGCTGGAGACGGCGCCAGTCGCCTAAATGACTCCGCCAGTCGGGTTAATCGCCAAGCTCTTGCAGCGCCTTGGTAGCCGCGTAGGAACGCGGCCGGACACAGTCGGGTGTCGGATGGGCCCCACCGCAGCGCTTGACCACGGGCCTGCACTCCGCTCCCCCGTGTTCTTACGTAAGCGCCTCACCGGCGGCAGCGCACCGCCTTGCAGGCAGCACCGAAGGGGCCCTCTCCTCCGCACCGGGAACAGACGCGCCTCATGCCGCGGAACTGGTTAATGGCTCGAGTCCCGGCCACCGTCAGGAATTTGGGTGGATACTTCGCCATCTCCAACTTGACGAGGCGCGTCCTGTTCCCGATGCTGTTGTTGCTCAGGAAGACCGTCTCGGTCACCGTGAACGCCGCGATCAGGTCTGCGTCGCTGACGAATGGCGGAAGACGGTACACCGTCACGTGAACTACTGGAACTCCCATCTGTTCTAGCGGCATTTCTTTTCCGGCGATCAGCAGGCTGCCTCTCGCCACCATCTTTGCTGCCTGCGCCATGGAAGCCACGGCGGCCAGGAAACGAAGACCACCGAGGTGCTGCAGGTAAGTCAGTCCCCGGACTCCGACCACCTCCTCAAGGATGTCGATGAGGCGGTCGGCCGGAGCGGATTCCAGCGCTGAAAACCAAAAACATTGCGCCTTGATGGGGCGCACTTCAGGGCAGGGTCGCTCCATGGCTCCGCCCGGGTCATCACGAAATGAGCGCGGCGCCGGGCCGCAGGACGGTAGGCAGGACCTCCGGGCCACAGGATCCGCGGGCTCGCCTGTTCAGGAACGCTGGAAGGTCCGCTGGGTCGACGGGCAGCTCTACAGGTCCAAATGGGACTCGTAGCAGATATTAAATCAGGGTGCATGTAAAAAAATTGCTGATGGCTCAGCTCTGTTAGGCCAGGATATAAGTAGCGAAAGCGCGGCGACTTTTACATCGTAAGAGTGCATTCACTAGATGCGCCTTTATTCATGGTTAAAGCTTGAGCCGTTGTGGCGGAGCGGTAGCTTCTCCGCCCCAAACGCCAAAGGCTTTGGTTCAATTCCGAGCTTCGGTACAGGATTTTGTTTTGTTGCGAAAGCAACACCACGCCAGCCAGCCAGCTCGGCTTGTCGCATGGTCGAACTTCAGACGTATGCCTTGGCCGACGAACGACCTTGAGCCGCCGTTGCCTAGCAACGCCGCAGCCGGGCTCCAACAGATGGCGCTGCCATCGACGCCGTTTGCTCCACCAGATGTGCTCCGCTGGGGTAGAGGAAGAGGAGGTGTCGCCTCGGGCGGGGGAGAATGAGGAATATATATATATATATATATATATATATATATATATATATATATATATATATATATATATATATATATATATGTTACGAACGTAGGTTGCGTTGGCTCCGCAGAATAAAGATTTAAGAGAAGTGGGCACTTCTACAAAGACACTTTTATTTATCAACGTTTCGACCGCGGTGCGGTATTCTTCAGGACTGTAGTGGTCTCGCGTCAGATGGACGTTTTAAGTTTGTGAGCTCAAGAGGAGGGAGAAAGGAGTGTAACACGCAAATAGCAACAACGGTTCAAAAAACTGAAAAAAAGAAAATAAAGATGGGGGTGCGGGGAGCAGACCGGGACAATATTGGGGGAGTAAGCAAAAAAATAGAAATAAAAGAAAAAAAAGGGGGGAAAACTAGTATAGTAAGGAAGGGTGGGGTACAAAAGGAGATGGCGAAACGAGAGAAAGGGAGAGGAAGACGGTGCGGGGGACATGGGCAGCACGGAAACAAAACACACAAACAAAATGCACAAACACAAAGGGCGCCGCTGCAGATGCGTGGCCAAAGGGGAGCCGCTGCGCAAATGACACTGGCAGTGACGAACAGGCCAAACCAGGCGCCTTTTGGGGGTCTCACTAATTTCCGGTGAGCCGAGGGCCAGAACGTCAAGGAAGGAGTGGGCTACGTTAACGAGCACATGTCTAAGAACTTACTCACGGAGTCTGGGTTTCACTGAACGGTGCACCCCTCTCCGTGGGTAGGTCGTTGAACCGACCTCGCCGGGAATACTTGTATGTAGGGGAGGAGGGCTGGGCTAGCTGTGTGCAAAGATTTCAGATTGTCGGAAAATGTAAGGAAAGAGCGTCAAAAACTTATCAATACTACACGAGGCAGGATAGTGTAAGTAAGGAGGGGTATGATTGCCTGGGATATACACTAGGAGTTATAAAAGGTATATCTGAGTTAGCCAATTAACGAGAAGTGTAGTATTATTTTGTTTGGAGGTCGTGAATAAAAGAAAGGGTACCAGGCTTTTCGTTAAGACCTTCTTGAATAGTATTAAACTTGTGGATAAAATAGGATTCACGCTGTTCACGTTCTCGCCTGTTTTTGAAGCCCCCTTGAATAATTGTTACTTTTAGTTGGTCAAATGGGTGTCCTTCTGCGTTTACATGCCTGGATAGGGGAAGGTTTGGGAGAGACTTGGCGTGTGCGCGGTGATTGTTAAATCGAATGCGGAATGCAGTGTTTGTCTGTACTATGTATTGCTGGTTACACAAAGTGCATTCAAGAAGGTAAATTATGTTTGATGAGTCGCAGTCAAAGTTACCGTTGATTGAATGCTGGAAAACTGACCTCGTACTAGTTGCGGAACACGTGACGTCAAACTCATGGAGACGCAGACTCCATCGAGCGATTCGGCTAGAGGGGTCCTTCAAACTGGCGAGCCAGCACAGCGCGTGGTGATCGCTGACCACCTTGAATGGTCGTCCGTACAGGTAGGGGCGGATATTTGACGTGGCCCAGATGATGGCAAGGCACTCCATCTCAGTCGTCGCATTGTTAGCCTCGGTCTTGGAAAGGGAACGGCTAGCGTATGCGATGGCCTTCTCCAGCCCGTCACTTTTTTGAACGAGAACGGCACCTAGGCCCACGCTGCTTGCGTCGGTTTGAACATCAGTATCGGCGTTTTCATTAAAATGAGCGAGAATCGATGGCGACTGTAAACGACACTGAAGTTCCTTGAAGGCTTCTGCTTGCGGCGCTTCGTATTTAAACGGAACGTCTGTTTTCGTCAGTTGGGTCAGGGGCTCGGCGATGCGCGTAAAGTTTTTCACAAATCGTCGGTAAAAAGCGCACAGTCCGAGAAATCTGCGCACTGCTTTTTTATCGGCCGGTGGTGGAAACTGTTCAATAGCAGCCGTTTTCTGCGTGTCTGGGCGTACTCTCTCCTTGCTAACGATGTTGCCTAGAAACAGTAGCTCTTCGTAGGCAAAGTGGCATTTCTCTGCTTTCAAGGTTAGGCCAGACGACTTGATGGCGTCTAGTACTGTTCGAAATCTTTTGAGGTGCTCTTCAAAGTTCGAGGCGAAGACAACGGCGTCATATAAATATACCAGACAAATTTGCCATTTCAGGCCTGCCAGCACTATATACATTACTCGATTAAACGTCGCTGGTGCGGAACAGAGACCAAATGGCATCACCTTGAACTCGAACAGCCCATCCGGAGTGATGAATTCTGTCTTCTCGCGATTTTTTCGTCGACCTCAAGTTGCCAGTAGCCACTCTTGAGGTCCATCGATGAGAAATATTTTGCATTGCAGAGGTGGTCCAGTGTGTCGTCGATGCGGGGGAGGGGGTAGATGTCCTTCTTTGTTATCTTGTTCATGCGGCGGTAATCCACGCAGAATCGAAGCGCGCCGTCTTTCTTTCTCACTAGAAGAACCGGTGCCGCCCATGGGCTGTTTGAAGGCAGGATGACGTCGTCGCGAAGCATTTCTTTGACTTGGTCCCGGATGGCTTATCGTTCTCGCGGTGACACACGGTAGGGGCTTTGACGGAGAGGTCAGACGTCTTGGTCCGTTATAATGCGATGCGTGGCAATTGGCGTTTCTCGCACCTTCAGTGATGTCGAAAAACAGTCACTGTAGCTTTTAAGCAGATTGCGGATCTGGTCTTATTTGTTCCGGTGCAGAGCTGGGTTGATGTCGAAAGCGGTCGAGTTCTCTTGGTCAGGCGAATCTTCTGCGGAGGGGTCGCAGAGGGCGAAGGAGTCTCGTACGTCGGATATTTCGTCGAAGAAAGCAATCGTCGTTGCTCTGTTAATATGTCAGTATTCTTCGCTTAAGTTGGTCAGCAGTACTTCGGCCTGGCCATTGCGCAAATGTGCGATGCCTCCGGCGATGCTGATTCCTAGGTCTAGAAGAAACTGCCTGTTGCCCTAGATGATGGCTTCAGCGTTAATGGCTTTCGTGGCGCCTACGGTCACGATAACGCTTGAAAGCGGTGTTACGCTCACTTCTTCCTCCAGGATACTCAGGGCAACGTGAATTTCCCGAGTTTTCATCGAAGCGATGGCTTCGTCTGTCGAAAGCGTGATCAGCTTGTATCGCAGGTCGATGATCGCTTGATGCTCATTAAGGAAATCCATACCCAAGATCACTTCGCCGGAGCATTGCGGTTGCACAACAAAGGTCGCAGGATAGGTATGTCCTTTAACAGTCACTCGCGCTGTGCATCGTTCTGATGGCTTAATGAGGTGGCCCCCTGCGGTGCGAATTTGTGGGCCGTCCCAAGCCGTTGTGACTTTTCTCTGCTGCGCTGCGAATGTTCCATTCATCACAGAGTAATCCGTTCCTGTGTCGACTAGAGCGGTAACATTCCGACCGTCGATAGTCACTTCTAAGACGGAGGTCCTATCTCTTGCATTGCATGTAGCTCTCGGCGTCGGGTAACGGCTTCGTCGCGTATGCGAGTCGCAGGTGGGGCGTGTGGTCGAAGCTCTTCTGGGTGGCGGCGTCGTCTTCAAGGCAGCTTGCGTTGTGGTCGGGGTTCTCATTGTGTGCGGCGTCGGTGCAGCGAGTGTCGGTTCTTCATGCGGCGTCGCGGGTGCAGTCTCTTCATGGGGCGTGGTCGGTGGAGCATCTTCGGAGTTTCGCTCGTGAGAAACCTCACCTCCAGAGGTTGCTGCCTTTAGTTTCCGATACGGGGGCTGGGAGACCTTCCTCGTACCGCGGCTGCGTAGCTGCGGCATGGCGACGCAAAGCGCGAGGTTGATGGCGATTAGTGAACGCGAAAAGTTGTACGGCGTGTACTCTTCTCGACGCTGTTACTCGTCGATTTTTTGCGGACGTTGTCCGAAGCGTGGTCGTGGGGCGTTAACGGCAAATCCTCGAAGACCGATACGTCGGTACGGGCAATGACGAAGAATATGGCCGGCCTCACCGCAATGGAAGCACAACGGCCGGTTGTCGGAAGTCCTACAGGCGTGGCATTTCCTGGGGCTTGAGCGTCGGCCATAGACTGGGCGGGCGGGGACTGAGAGGCGGCGTTGTGGAACAAGTGGCTCATCTCGGGGAGGACGTGGGGGTTGTCGTTGGGGCTGAGCAGTCCTTACTGCAGCGGCGTAGTTCATGGCCTGGGGTTCCGTGGCCGTCGGGGTGCCAAGTGCCTGTGGCACTTCTTCCCGTACCGCATCCATCAGAGTCGCTGCTTGTGGCTGTGTGGAGGATGACAGTAATCGGCGTAGCTCCTGTCGGACGATTTCGCGGATAACTTCCCGCAAGCTGTCGCTGGTGGTGGCCGGCGTGTCCGAACGGATTGCACAAGCAGAGGAATGGCGATTGCACTGCCGAGCTCGGACGTCGAGGGTCTTCTCAATCGTGCAGGCTTCTTGCATGAATTCCTCTACTGTTTTTGGCGGCTGGTGGACGAGGCTGCCAAAGAGTTGTTCTTTTACGCCGCGCATTAAAAACTGAACTTTCTTTTCCTCGGTCATCTCTGAATCGGCGCGGCGAAATAGGCGCTTCGTCTCCTCGACGTAACCGCGGACGAGCTGATTCGGAAGCTGGATCCTGGACTCGAGGAGTCGTCCGGCTCATTCTTTCCTCACGACACTGGCGAATACCTTCGATAGTTCTCTCTTGAATAGCTCCCATGTCGTAAGGGACGACTCGTAGTTTTCGTACCACGCGCGTGCGCAGCCATCCAATGAAAAAAACACGTGTCCAATCTTTGCCGCATCATCCCACTTGTTGAATAATGCCACGCGCTCAAATTGGTTCAACCATTCTTCAGGGTCTTCGCCTAGGGATCCATTGAAAGTTGGCGGCACCCGCGGCTGCTGCAGCATGACCGGTGTCGACATCTTCGGCGAGGTTGCGGTGCTCGTAGCAGCGTGTTTTCGCTGTCTGGTGCTGTCCGGCAGTTTCTCGAAATCAGGATCCTCTCCCTGAAGACGTCGGCTGTCTCGCTGAGCTGCTGGCTCGTCCTCAGGTGCGAAGCGCTGAGGGTTGGCTTCACGGCTTGAAGGGGGCGTCCGCAACATTGAAGGCTACCCAGCGCTTCCACCAGATTTCACGTAGAGGTGACGGCAGTCGAAGCAGCGATGAATACGGACAAACGGGTCTTCTAAAAGAAAACTGTTTATAGGGCTGACTTGCACCCATAATGGACTGAATCACTCGGCAGCGGCGAAGCGACAAGCGTGTTCGGTGGTCGTTGAACAGAATGCCCGCCGCTGTCGGCCGTGCTCAATTTAATGCTGATAGCGATCTTTCGAGATAAAGCGTGAAAAATTACTAGAACATTCCGCAACAACGTAGAACCAGCTCTGCCTGGCTGCGATCAATCGAGAGAAATCTAGTCGCGTCTTGCGTCGCAGTAGCGATATATTATATATATATATATATATATATATATATATATATATATATATATATATATATATATATATATTTATATATATATATATTAGCTCCCTCCATATATATATATATATATATATATATATATATATATATATATATATATATATACATATATATATATATATATATATATATATATATATATATATATATATATATATATATATATATATATGGAGGGAGCTAACAGTCACCGAAACCAAGGTGCATAGGGGAATGTTTTTTTTTTGTGTTGTGCTTATCAAGGGATATTATAGTACTTAGATTAATAAATCGCTTAAAGAAAATTAATTATAAAGCAGCAGAAAAAAACAACCATGCCGCCGGTGGGAGCCGAACCCACGACCTCCGAATATCGCGTCCGGTACTCTTACCAACTGAGCTACGGCGACGGCTGTCCAATCTGCTGCTTTTGTGGGTATTTATGTTTACTAGGTATAAGCGAACCTTGAGCGTGTTCACCAGCGCCACCCTCGACCATAGCGGTGGACGTAGCACGTCCTGTTATACCGCGAGTGTGACGTAGAACGTCATCTAACGGCTTGGGCGGAAACTGTGCGAGAGCCCTCTTAAGCTACCTATTGCATGAAGACTGCCAGAACCGAGACCCTCGTTAAGCTATTAGCAGATAAGTTAAATGACATGAGGGGCCCGTTTGACAAACAAATGGAGGGAGCTAACAGTCACCGAAACCAAGTTGCATAGGGTAATATTTTTTTATGTGTTGTGCTTATCAGTGGGATATTATAGTACTTAGATTAATAAATCGCTTAAAGAATATAATTATAAAGCAGCAGAAAAAACAACCATGCCGCCGGCATGGTATATATACCAAAAGTGATTTCGGGCAGCTGATTTGGTCAATATAATATAAAATCACCAAAAATTGAAGAAACATAACCGGATTTAATTCACGACGATTCGGCTGGAGGACCAGCCTTTTTCGAGTGAGTACAGCGTTTGAAACACGCAGTTTTTATGGAGTGCGCGAGGTACAAAGTTTACACGTTTACAGTAAAGCACGAGTTCAAAACACTAGGGGGGGGGGGGAAGGAAGAGACCAGGAAGAACATTTTTTTCTCTTTTTTTAACAAAGGAAGAGAGAGAATCGGTGACAATCTAATAAGGCGTCTCCTAACCTGAATGCAGGTGTTCCCAAGGGGCCGAATTTTTTTTAATAACAAAAGAATAACAACATTAAGATAATAAAAATATAAAAAAATGGGGAGATTCTTTCCCATCACCTCAGGGCTGCCTTGGAAAGGCCCTCGAGGTGTCGCTTCTCTCAGCATTTTGTTGACAAACCTGAAGGGCTCGACCCCTGTACAAGGAGGAAGCTACATTCCAGAGAAACTGGTAGGGGGGAGGAGGGGAAGTAAAGAGCCATTGTACAAGGCTTGGTAATATGCATTCAGAGAAGGGTGGTGGCAACACAAGAGAATACAAAAGAGGACATTAAAAAAGGGGGGGGGATTTTTCCCCACCTCCTCAGGGCTGCTTTGGAAAGGGGTGAAGGGCACATTTTGGTGACAAGCGTGAAGAGCTTGACCCTTGTACATGTAGAAGGCAACATGCCAGAGGAACTGGTAGGGGGAACGGAAGGGGGTAAAGAGGAATGCCAACGAGGCCTCTAAAAAGCCCTCGAAATGTCGCTTCTCTCAGCAAAAGATGACAAGCGTGAAGGGCTCGACCCCTGAACAAGGAGGAAGGTACATTCCAGAGAAACTGGTAGGGAGGGGGGGAGGAGGGGGAGTAAAGACCCATTGTACAAGGCTTGGTAATATTCCTTCAGGGAAGGGTGGTGGCAACACGAGAGAATACAAAATAGGACATTAAAAAAAGGGCAGGGGATTCTTTTCCACCACCTCAAGGCTGCTTTGGAAAGGGGTGATGGGCGCATTTTGGTGACAAGCGTGAAGGGCTTGACCCCTGTACATGCAGAAGGCAACATTCCAGAGGAACTGGTAGGGGGGAACGGAGGGGGGTAAAGAGGAATGCCAACGAGGCCTCTAAATATAGAGAAAAAAAGAAACAAAAACACAAAGACAAAAAGAATAAGAAAAAGAAAGAAAATTAGGGGAAAAAGAAAAGAAGAGCCATTGTACAAGACTTGGAAATATCCATTCAGACAAGGGTTGTGGCAACACGAGAGAAATCAAATAATACAAGTTCCTAATCAATTCTTAGAAGGGCACTCCGTACACACGCATACAGATACAGACAAAAGACGAGGCTAACAATAAATCCAACACCAGAAACGAACTGCAATGAGTCGGAAGTACAATCTACCGCAAGACAAACGACCATTCAGAGTAAACAATTCATCTATGTATGAAGCGAAGACCGACATGACAGCAAAAAAATGAGGGGGGATAACAGCAAATGGGTGACGATATAATACAATGCGCGACAATACATGATTAGAATAATAATAAAAAGAAAGGTTTACCAATTGAGGTAAACCTCTCTGCTAGTTCTAGTCTGCCTGAATTGGTGAGTAGCGTCCTCAATGTTTTCAAGTCTGAAGGAAAAGGGCTTAATTTCACTCATGAATTGCCTAAGGGTAACCAAATCCAGTTTCTGGATATCAATTTAGAATTTATGCCTTCACATATCTGTTAGTCCTATAACCCCAGAATGAACAAGCAGTTTCTACCATATGACAGTGCCCATTCAAAGTTGGTAAAAAGAGCGATCGTTCACCTTGCCTGCCGTTCCGCCCTAGAAAAGTCATGCAAGCATAAAATGAGTTCAAGTCTTAAACTCCAGATTGACAGAATGTATGATGCTGGGTATCCCCGGCAACTGATAACCTGTGTTTGTGAAAGCTTGCTACAGAGGATAAAGAGTACGAACCGCCAAGTGACTGAACAACAAAAACCTGTGTGTGTCATGCCTTACGTGCACCGAGTGTCATACAATTTAAAAAATGTGGCAGGAAGATACGGTGTCCAGCTTGTGTTTGCGGAGCCGTGTAAGCTCGCTAATGTCTGTGCTATCATGAACAGGGACATAGAAAGCAAAAATGCACCTTAAATCAAAGCCTTAAGTACACAGACTGTACCACAGCAGTTATCTATCAGGTGCCTTTATCCTGTGGGAAGACGTACATCGGCCAAACTGGGCGATGCTTTAACGAGAGGGCGGCTGAACACGTTCGCAACCTGTCTACCAATTCAGGAGAAAATTTAGCCTTAAATTGCAAGAATTGCAAAAAAAGTGATTGCCACCCGTTTCTAGAAAGTACTAAGTTCCTCGCTACAGCTAGAACAAAGACAGAAAGGGAGATAATTGAGGCCTTCTTAATCGCAAAGAATACGAACAATTGCGTGAGCACTCCATCCATTCTGCTTTCAAATGAAGAAATCTCGTTTTTAGAAGGTAAAGCTTTAGACTGTCCTTTGTAACGCTGCACCTTTACTCTTGTTACTTGTTGTTTCCTTCCATTTTACGTTTTAGCCCGGTTTTCGCTTTTTTATTCATCATCGCGTCGCTTTTACCTTTGTTTTTTGCTGTTTCCATTTTCACTCTCGGTTTTAACCTCGTTGGTATTCCGGTTTTGTATCATTCATATGGTTTCGCTTTTATGCCCTTTCGAATATTTTTTAATGTTTGCACCTTCATCGTTTACTGTTGTTACGGTTGGTTCCATGTCACATCGCTTTTTGCTTACTAAGTTTTTTCTTTTGCTCGTATAATATGGTTCGGCCGTGTGTCATTTAGTTTCAATGTCAGGTGTTCTCTTGCCTCCTCCTCTCTCCTTTTATCTAGGTAACAAGTGTGTTTAGGCATGCATGCACATGCTTACAAATTGTTTTTTGGATTGGTTCCCTAGTTCGGATCTACCCAATTGTTAAACTTATCTGCTGTGTTGGTTCCTGGCTGTGTCATGTGGGGATTAGGTGTACATGAAAGGAATGCTCGAAGCGTTTTTCGAATTGTTAAACTTATCTGCTGTGTTGGTTCCTGGCTTTGTCATGTGGTGATTAGGTGTGCATAAAAGGAGTGCTCGAGGCGTTTTTGGAATTAAAAGTTGGAAGTGTCTGCGCTGTGTGTGTGTACGTGTTTCTTCTTGGTCCCCGTTTCTTTCGCGCAGTTCAATCACCCATTCTTATTCTCCTCGTCTTTTTTACTTTCGTGGTCCGGATTTGCGGTTACTACCTGTTCTAAGCAGAAGTGCTCACTTATCACTTCGAACGCTTCGCTGCGTATAGAAAACAGATGTCTCCTTCCCAGGCTGTTGAAACTTAATTACTATAATTTTTGCATTGCATTTCTTATACCCACCGTTTTATTTGGCCTCTGGAGATCTTCGCTCATGTTTTGCACTGAACTGTAGATTACTGAGGTATTCCTGGTATATTTTATCCCTAAATCTTCCCAATCAAGTTTTCTATATACCATCGATATACACGCGATCACAAGTACCAAATAGACCATGTATCTTTGTCTGACGCCTTTCGTGATCAGTATTTTATCACTTTCTTTGCGAATCACTATGATTGCTGTGCAATCGCTGTATATATTTTCTAGGCCATTTACATACGCCTCTTCTTCACCTTGGTTCCTCCATGGCTGCATGCGTGCAGAGATTTCGACTAAGTCAAATGTCTTCTCGTATTTTAAGAAGGCTGTATATAGAGGGTGGTAATATTCTGCTCATCTCTCGTCACATGATTGAAGGTGTGAGTATGGTCAACTGTCAGTTGCCTTTACGAAATCCCGCCTCGCTCTTTGGCTGATAGAAGTTTAAGGTTATCCAGATTTTATTATCGATTACCTCAGAACCCTGTTGGCAATGGACAGTAAGCAGAACGGTCCAATTTTTCAAGCGCTTGACATCGCCTTATCAATTAAGATGGCGATGATGATGAAATTTCATGACGCAAATTCATACGTGGCGAAAAAGCGCCATGGGGCATGGTTTTTCATCTACTCAAGGATGAAAGGTTCATTTCATAAGCGTTTAACCCCAAAGAAGCCAAGAACTTGAATGAACTATTAAGATAATTTTAGCGTTAAGATTCCAAGATCATGAGGCATTGCGCATGTGCGGTGGCCAGGGCCCGGATTGCGGAACCTGTGCTCTGACCGCTATACTATAGAGAGCGCTCTAAAATGCCCGCTCCTATTGGTTTCCTGCGCCATCTTGAAATGTTGCGTCACGGGAAGCTGTACTGGCGTGAAGGACGAGAAAAAACACATGACGTTGCACACCTAATTATGCTCGCGGTTTTGGACTGTTGTTTGCGAGCGCGAAGTGTCGGTCTACAGAGTTTTAGAGGGAAAATGGCGGCGGTGGCGTCTGCTACCTATCTGTGGCTGAGGCGGCAACGTCGGCGCCAGCAACGACAAATGACGGTGTACGAGGACGCGTATTACTTGCCGGACGAGCTGTTCCGTCGCTTATTTCGACTGGATAAGGAGAAAGTGGAGTGGTTGTGCGGCGAACTTGCAGAGGAACTGCGAAGCGTACGGACGAGCGGTTTGTCAGTGCGGCGGCAGGTGTTGTGCGCTCACCGTTTTTTTTTGCGTCCGGGGGCATTCAAGTGTGTGTCGGTAACGAACAGACCATCGGCCTCGCACAACCGACGGTCAGCAAGTACGTGCGGCGTGTGGCTGAGGCCATATGCAAAGTCGGCGCACAGAAGGGATGCGTGTGTTTCCTGGTGCACACCGAGGAGAAGGCGGCAGCGAAGGCGACCTTCCTTCGCCGCGGCACCATCCCCGACCTCGTCGGCTGCGTCGACAGCACGCTGATTGCCATCAAAGCGTAGCGGGGAGACCCAGCAAACCGGGCAGCATTCTGAACCGGCAGAGGATACTACGCGGCGAACACCATGATCGTGAGTAGACTGGTTTTCTGCCCGCATGTGTTCGAAAGCCGCGACCTCGACGATGGCAGTAAACGACTAAATTTGCCTCTGTTTCTCGCAGATCTGCGATGCAAACATGAAGATCTTTGAGGTCGGCCTTCGCTGCCCGGCGTCTAGTCATGATGACTTTTCTTGGCGTTATTCATGGCTGTGTCGTAAGGTGGAGCACGGGCTGCTGGAGTACAGAGAGTTTTTTCTGTGTAAGCAGCCTGTTGATCATCGGGCCACTTCGACAGCATATATAAAGCTACAGTACTGCCCTATGGCTCATACCTAAATGAGGCGGGTTATAACATGGAAGACATGTAACAGTATGATATATCGTTTTTATTTTTGTGTGTTACTACCGGAGCAGCGGCACAAGACACGTTGTTAAAAATTGAACAGTAATTCAAGCGTAAAACAACAAGGCAAAAGAGGTGCCCATCGCTAGTGTTGTGTAGCATGCCACCGTACTTCATTAAGCTAGAAAACTATGCTTACAGAGGTACCCCTTAGTGATGAATCTTCAGCATGCCTATAAATTCTGGTTCAGCATTCTGGTTTTCGGCGGCTTGGTATGAATCATTTATTACATAGACAACAACACACTTCACTTCAAATTTTGGTTGTGCAGGAGACAGCGGATATCCACTAGAGCCGTAGCTGCTCACACCACTGTCAGGGCATTCGGATGCAAACACAGCAGAAGGGCAGTACAACGCAGAAGATGCCTCAATGCGATGTGTGGTGGAATGCAGCATTGGCGTTCTGAAAAGCCGCTTCCGGTGCCTTCAAAGGTACCGGACACTTCACTACGGGCCGGAGCGGGAAGTGGTCATCATTGCAGCGTGTGCTGCGTTGCACAACATCTGTTTAGAGCAAACCCTGGCAGCAGACGAAGACACCACTACCGATGAGCCTGGCAAAAATGGGCCACCTCTGCTTGCCGGGTACTTGGCGGGGACAGGATCCAGCATGACCTAACTACGTGGCAGAGCCATGCGAGACCGTATCATTGGCTTCTTTGGCACAACTCGCCCGCAGAGGCAAGCAGACCTCCATATGGTGCGGCGGCAACAGCAGCAGCAGGACCACCGACAGTAAGCTCTAGACCATCTGGCGCTGTGCCTGCAATGACTCACCGTGCTGGCGTGGCCAGTTGTTGTAGCCACCCTTGCTACTAGCAGCGCCATTGCCTTGTGTTAGTGCGTGAGCCCCTCTGTGATATCATGCCCTCGGCCACACGTAGCCATATTCCAGCATTTCTAATACACTTTTTTCTACGTTTGCTTGAAAGGCTCCAGCGGCAAGATATCAAGTGCACACACCAGCTGCTGCTAAACCGACAGTGTTCACCAGTATGCCTTTCAGTTTATCAGCAAGCCTGCTGCACAGCTACTGCACTTTCTCCTTCTCAAGTCGAAATACACGCCGAAACAGCTCGTCCAACAAGTGAAATGCATCCTTGCACACCGTTTTTCGCCATTGCTTACGTCGACCTGCCCATTTAGCCATACAGTTGCTTTCCGTCACTACGTGTTTGATGAATGTCCACGAGAAAAAAGTGTTGAGACTGCAAGGCACAAGTAAAGCGTTTGTTTTCGCACCACGTTTATTCATTGGTCACAGTAACTTTCTTTTGCCAGGGCTGTCCATATATACCAGTTTCTCAACTGTAAAATACAGCAGGGAAGCAAAAGCATGTAGCATCAAGAGTGATTCGCATATGCCTTGTCGTGTGCTGCGCAGAGATTGCACAAAAACAGTTTTTCCTTACACTGTGGCCAAACGGGCGAGTTGGCTGTATATTTTTAAGGACGAACAGTGCAAAATACATAGCTGGAAAGCAGAGGAAACAAAGTACGAGCGCTTGTCCTATCTTTTCTATGCTTTTCACTAAGCTTTACGCGCTGTTTACCCTTAAAAAAAGCTTCATCTTGACTGCAAGCTTGAATTCTAGTAATTTAAGGTTTGGCATGTTTTGCATACCTGTAGGCCTGTGTAGCCCAGGTGTGCACTTTGCTGAAACACATTACATAACTGGTGGAAAGCACAGCAAGTGCTACACAAGACGTTGCTCTTCGTAGGTTTTACTGAACTAAGAAACCATGTTACGTGTATAAGACACACAAGTACCACAGACGGTGATGCCGACATGGCTATGTTCGACGTCGTAAAGGGACCCATCCACGAACGAGAGCCATTAACGTTGTTGCATCATACCTTTAAAGGCGGAGCTCAAGCGTCCCCCAAATATTTTTCGCCTGCTATCAACACTAGCTCAGAAGTGGCTTTGGACGAATGCTGGCAAGCCTCATTTTTCCTCGGGTCTATTGAGGATAGAACATGTTACAATGCACACAATGGACACTGTACGGAAAAGCAGGAAAATAAATGAGAAAAAAACGATTCAGGAACATGGGAACAAACTTAACAGGCACAAAGTTGAAGAGTGCAAACTTTATTCACAATCCCGATATTATGACGCCCCTCGTAGCTACAGTCACTTCAGAACACTTCGCCCCACATATTGCACTTGCAAATGAAAGAAAACAAGCACTAGAAATTGCACCTTGTGCAGCTGCCACAGCAGCAGGTAAAGAACTGAAAGAAATGGAAAATATTAACAGTATATGAGGCTTCCACACCTGGCAGAACTTAAAATACGCAACTGGAAAAAAATAAAGTGTGTGAAACGTCTGGGCTTGCAGAGCTTATGAGAAATAATAAAATGATGCTATAGGACATGGCAGAGGTGATCTGGGATAAATACATATACAGAAACCTGACAGAGAAGCAAATAATGTAAATAAAAACAAATATAAAACAGCAGTTCAAGAACACTAAAAATGGTACGTCTCTGCAACTGGCACACAAACAAACAATGTAAATAAAAATATACGCACAAAACGGAAATTTTAAAATGCAAACTAAATATAGTTCAATGTGTCTGCCCCTGGCCGAGAAGTAAATAATGTTCTTGAATAAATATAAACATATAAAGGTGTACATTCATAAATATAAAAACACGCAAATAATGCAACTAAAAGTGAACAATTCAGTGCGGTGTAGGTGGCTCAAGCTGCTTTTGTAAGATCAGCGCCAGTAGGTTCACGTTCCGGATGAGCAGCTCTTGCTCTCCATTTGATGCCGCACAGCCTCGGCCATCTCCCGTATGGCCTGCATGAAAACCAGCTCCAATTACAAATTATTAGCAACAACTAATCTAGAGATCTCGCTTAAGTTTTGTTTAAACGGACAGGTGCTCAGATATTTTGGACCAAGTATGGTTGTAGAATACTCGTGTCAGTTGCATAAACTCAGTTGTCCCAACTGCGCCCTACAAGAGGCGTAAAAACAGAAGTAGAGGTGCTCAAAATAAAGCACTGATATTTATGCTCAAGTTGACAGTTCTGGCTCTGCAAAGTGCAGTGTCACAGTGAGTACACACCACCAGCATGATCCGCTGAAACGCAGCGTCCTGGAGGTTCCAAGCCTCAGTAAGGTCTGCCAAATGATGAGATCCATACAGCGTCTGGCGCAACACCTCATCGGCCTCATCATTTTGCCGTCGCTTCCCAAGAAGGCTAGGCAGGGCACACGATGAGGGCTGCAGTGGCGGCCCTGGTGTGTGCTGCTGTGAGGGCTGAGGTGAGGGCTGCGGCGAGGGCACGGGTGTAGCTGTCGGGAAAGGAAATGTGCTCATCACGTAATGCGTCATGTGGTTGAATAAGCAAAGCAATTGGTAGAATGTTTTAGAGGACTTGACATAAATATACAGGAGAGCAATCTCGGGCAGCATTGTTGTAGCATATTTCATGTACAAAATTGCTAGACTACTAGGAGATATTGAAGCCTCACTGCAAGAGAAATAAACATTATGCACAGTGTGGCAAAGCCAGAGAGAGAGAGAGTTTTGTGGATAGTGCAAAATCACTGCGGTTATTTGGCTACTGGTGCAAAGGCTGTCAGAAAGGATAGTGCTATTACTTTCAAGCAATTGCCAGAAAAGGTAGCATGCAGCTTGAATAATGGCAGGCCAATTGACTCACACTCTGTGGGACTCAGTATGTCTTGTGAACAACTTGCTGGGGGTCCCCGTTCATCTCCTCTGCTGTAACAGGGTTAAAGGTGCGGCAGGTTGCTACTGGCAAACCATGAAACGAAAAAATCACTAGCAAAAGAGAAGCAATCAATAAGGCTGAACCACTAGTTTACGCATTCCTGCGCCTTCTCCGAGACTAAACAGAATCACAGATGAAATAAAAAGTGGTTGTAAGGCGCAAGTCACAGACATCAAGTTCTTAAACGGCCGACACCTCATTGTTGAGAATTGGCGCGAGCTGCTTCGACAGCTCACGATTTTTTACAGCTGTGTATGAGTTTGTTAGGTCGGCGGAAGCCCGAGCCAAGAGCGGATGTCTCTCAATAAACTCTAGTATGATTTGCTCTTGCTCGCTCGACATTCTTCGTGTTGGCGCCATTTCTAGAGTAGAATTCCCGCGAAGAAAATTGCAGCAGTGAACACAGCGGGGAAAAGAAACAAGAAATAGTTTCTGCTCTGTTTTTCAAAAGCATGGAATAACAGTTAAAAACCTTTGCTCTGAGTTCGGGCTAATATGTTTTTACAAGAGCATATGCTTGTGCTGCGCTGCAGCAACCTATAACACAGCCAAGAACGAACGAAAACAAGCAAGGTTGTTCGTTTGCCCAACCGCCTTTCCTGGTTCTTGCTGCTTCCCAACTGAATAATGTGTGCCAGATGTTTATGAGGCCGAAAAAGTTGATTTTACCCAACAAACCGTACTTCTTGGTCGTCTTGTATTACCTAAAACAAAAGAAACGGAACCCCAATCATATACTTGGCATGTGGGCATGTGGCATCTCTAAACCAATAACACAGGATTACCTCAAGTTATATTTGTCGATTTTTGGGCCCGACGTTTCTTGCAGGTTCCTTTCTGGAGGCCCGTGGCCTTCACTGGCTTCGATAAATGTTCTCCGCGCACTCAGGACAACCAAATAAAACCTTGATTTCAGACGACGCGTAAAAAACAGGAACTAGCGGGGGATCAGCTGTTTTCTTGAAGGCCGCCATGTTTGCTGTTTACATCTGCCAGCGCGCCCTCTTGGCAAGAAAAGTTACCCACGAAAGCAGTTATTTTCAAAAGTGAATGTTCTTCTTGTTTTGCTTCATGTCGGTGAAAGTGAAATACATTTTTTGAAAGAGTGAATCAATATTTATTTTATTCACTGCGTGTTCTTATAAAAAATTAGCATACGGCCCCTTGTCGTACAAATAGGCCTCTTGTCGTCAGATAAACGCTACCGAGGCGGCACCCTACAAGCCATTGGTTGATTCCGCGTTTCGTCACGCGTTGACGTCTCGCCTTGACGTCATGCTGTCGTCTTTTTGACGTCACGCTTTACATCTTTAGACCGAGTTCTGTAATCCGGCCCACGTCTTCTAGCACAATCTGCTCGTCCTTGAAAAGATCTGCTGTTACCTAAGTGCCAGGTGCTTTCCCATTTTGCATGGTGATGATGATGTCCTCGGGCTTAATGGCACATACCCACCGCGGGGGATTGGCCAAGGTGCATTGCGGATACAAACGCACTCATGGACAAGGAGAGGAGTATTTGGATAATTGCTCTGAAGGCTTTCTTTGGGTCCTCTTTCGTTACTGGTGGAATATCAAATTACTCTGCACTACTGCGTTTTTTCTTTTTCTGCCGATTGCTTCGGTCATCGTACTGTAAGGGGCAGTTACTCATTGGCATCTGCTCAAGCGCAACCATACGTCTACAAAGGAAAGATATTCAGCTTCCGCCGAGATTTTGTAGTTAAAGAAAAGTTTGACCCATTCCGCGGTTCGAACTCGGGACCACCGCTTCACCGGAGCAGTCGTTCCACCAGCTAAGCTAGCCGGCACCGCTAGCACATGGTAGGGTGAGTGCGAATTGATCGATAACTCGAGAGGGCACCGTGTTGCTTCAATGTTTCGGCGAATCACTCCAAGGACGGAGTAAATTGGTAATTTTACTCCACCTTGGGAGACTCTCCTAAACATCGGACCTCTACAGTATAGATATACATGGAACTCCTCTGCTACTTTAACTGTCTTATCCATAGTGCCTATGCCAAATTGAGTTCTCACCGCTTTAAAGGATAGCTCTGGTTCTTACAGCATGCTCGATTCTCTGTATATTGTACAACGTCCTTTCGGTTATCTTACACTTATTAGAACTGATTGCTTGGCCACTTATACACTGCTTGTTGGATGAGTCTTATATGCCTTGACTTTTCTTAGATTATTTTTCACCACATCGTCACCCATCATGATCCTCTTTCCTCTCCTTCTCCCTTTGCCAATGCAGAGTAGCAGGCCAGATATCCATCTTTCTGGCCGACCTCATTGCCTTCGTTTCATTAAATGTATCTATTATCGCCTGGGAGAGCTCACCGGTTTCCCATCCTACCGCGTACTTTTATTGTGCACTCCGTACAGATATTCAACAAGTTATGACTCATTACTTCAAGACTACGGTCATCGACCTTGGTTAAAGCAGAATACCTGCTCTGCTGCGAGAACCTGAATCCCATCAGTCTCTCTCTTATTGCTATCTCGTTGAAAGGCTTGTTCTCTATTGGTTCCCTCTGCTCTACATTGAAAACATTAGCTAATCCGGGACCTGACTATGTTATTGCCACCCCATCTCACCTTGCTGAGCACCTACAAACCCTGCACTCTGCCAGGATGCGTGCACAATAAAAAGCCTATTTCGTTTTAACTCACCGTTTGGGCTCTTCCATGCCCACTTCCGGCCCTCTCTTTATTGGAAGAAGGTATTGATGGTCTGTAACCTTTTAAATTCTGCGGTCTGTTCAGAATAATAACTCAGCCGCGCTATTGCCAGAACCTATGCCGTAGTCCCCCACTGCCTGGTCTCCTGCCCGCTTCTTGCCTACCTTGGCATTGAAGTCGACCACCAGGACTGGGTATTGCGTTTCCTTTTCAACTCATCGTGAATTCCACATCTTCATACACATTTTGGACAATTTCGCCATCATGACGATGAAGGTGAGTAGACCTGTACAACCTTCAATATGTACCCACTTCTCAGATTTACTAAAAACTCGCACCTTATTGTTAATGCCGTAGAATTCCTCTGTAGCCCGCTGTTCTATTATTTATCAGGAATCCTCCATCTAGCTTTCGCCGGTCTGGTAAACCAGGATTACGTAGTTTGTTCCCGACCTTTAACACTGCATGTGGCTGTATCTGTGTTCCCAAGCTCACTAAGCTCTATTACGCCCCATACAATACAGACTGGTTCTGCGATCAGCACTACCAGGTTAGCGTCAATGGATAGGGTTCCGGAGTGAAAAGTTGCTGGTTTAATTTCCAATGGCGGCCTGTCCGGAAGCAGCAGTACTCTGCACACTCCACTACGTTACCGGTTTGACCACCGCCATGATTAGCACTTCCGCAGCTTGGTGGTCTAGTCGCTCCCGTTTTAAGCTTGGTGCGACACCGCGTTTGTTTTGAAGTTTTACTATAAACGCTATATTCAATGCCCACTAAAGCGTGACGATAACGCTTGCTCATTGAAAACGGCCAAGGCCCTGCTGTGTATACGTTATCAGCGATTCACTTATTCAGAGAAATCCACAGTTATTGGCTTCCCCAAGTCTCTCCGCAGCTATTTTGTGACAACTCGAGTCTTGCCACAGTGCCGCATGAACGCCGTTTTTTTTCAGCGACCGACTGTGCTCGGGACAGGAAGCTGTCATCACCACCCGTTCCGACTTACGGTCAAGAATCTGTAAAGTCGGGGTAATTAGGAGGAGTCGCCAACGTTCAGTACTTTATTTTCTCGAAGCCCATGCTGCGCATAAGCATTATTTCTGGCTATGCAAGAGCACTCATCCGAAAAGAAAGTCTGGCTCTTCCCTCGGGTTCGAACCCGACCGCGGCGGCTGCGTTTTTATGGAGGAAAAACGCTAAGGCGCCCGTGTGCTGTGCGATGTCAGTGCACGTTAAAGATCCCCAGGTGGTCGAAATTATTCCGGAGCCCTCCACTACGGCACCTCTCTCTTCCTTTCTTCTTTCACTCCCTCCTTTACCCTTCCCTTACGGCGCGGTTCAGGTGTCCAACGATATATGAGACAGATACTGCGCCATTTCCTTTCCCCCCAAAACCAATTATTATTATTATTCCCTCGTGACCACTACGTGAAAGCGTGCACTGTTGACGTGAGGTTCTCCTCGTTCTTATCCGCCTCGGTCGTCGCATCATCACCGAGCGGGCGTGTTCCGCAGGGCCGCGAACAGTTGGCGCCTTTGGCGGCTGTCGGGTGCTTGTGAGACATGTCCGCGGACGCCTCGTCGCCCTCCTCGTTGAGAGCGTACTCTCGGACGCGCGTCGACGTGGGCTCTGTGCGCTCTGTGTGGTGGCGCACCTCGATGTACAGGATGGCGTGGTGGCTCTTCTTCTTAGACACCCCCGCGACGACCGCGCCGAACGCCAGGATGACCAGGCACACGGTGGCCGCGACGGCACAGCGTTGAACGCAGGCCAGATACGCCGATGGCTGGGGCCGCGGCCGTCCATCTGCGCACACAGCGATGGCAGTCTTCACTCTCAGTCGTTTCAAACAGCTGGCGCCGCAGAGGGGAACGAAACAAACTCATCCCAGAACAGTCTAGAGAAAATCTGGAGTCACGTTTCTGCCACCCTCCTAACACGTGGTTCTTCATAGCCACAGCGAAGCTTGGTAAATCATTGTTGTTGCTATTGTCCTATAGTTAAAAAAGGTCCTTCCACCGCTAACTAACAATTGGAGCCTTTAGAAATAGGCGATGGTTCGTGCGTTCAGCTATATCATCCTTGCTGGAAGCCGAAAAAATGCTGAAGCAGTCAAACGAAAACTTGAGGGGAGACTAACCTCCGACGCGAGAGCGTTAGTGAGTCCCTGCAGCAGCCTGGGGTCCTCATTGCGGGTCATTTCGCAGGCACGGTCATCCCCTACATTCACAGATCGCGAGCATCCGTAATATACTCCTGGCGCAGCGACGCCCCGCTCCTCAGGCAGGTGGCTGTTTTAAACACAGCCACCGGTGGGGCTTGTGGGACCCAGGTTGCTCTAATGGAGCAGCCTCTCGCGATCGATAAAGGTGAGCAGTTTTCTTAAATCCGGCGGACAGGTTTTGATGACGTCAGAAGGTCACGTGACATAGGTGGGAGGTGCACCATCTAGTTTTTTACTCACAACGCCGGATGGGATTTTCTGCAGAGCGGGAGACTTACCGCTGTCGCGTTAAAGCTTCATCGTTCCAGAGACGCCCGGCAACCGGAAGTTCCATTGTAGCGGTACAAACAGCGTGAAACTAAATTAGCAATCCTGACTTCTACATTTATTGATGTCTGGCAAATTATACGGCAATTTTTTGCATGCTACTCAATCATTCACGCTGATTACTCTCTTCATTGCCGCAGGTGTTGAAGCAGTATTCGGGCCATTCTTTTCTATCAGTCTGTAGTGAACGGCGACGCAGACATTTTATTTTCTGTCGCTTCTTATTTTTTGGTTGCACTTTGCCAACTACTAGGAAGTGCAGAGTGCACATCCAGCGCACATCCGCCGCCTGCTGTAGGCCTGCCCTTCAGTGCGAACCACAATCCGACGACTCTTCTATCGTTATATTGTGCCGCGTCACACGTAGTTCTCTCATGGCACAGAAAACTACGAGACGCATGCAAAAATCTAAACTAGAAAGTTCTCTTTTTTTACTTGTGTTTCTATCCTGTAGGCTGGTAACTTTTCTTGAATAAATTTATCTGCTACTCACCGCGCTTCCGCGATTCGTTCAGTCTACATCTTCGTAGTTTTTTTCCGCAACGACAGGCTATGAATTCGTATTAATTGATTGATTGATTGACAACTTTCTTTATCCCAAAAAGGAAGAAGGCAGCGAGGGAGGAGAGAGGTCCTAGGCTTAGTAGGCGTCTGCTGCCCTCTGGGCCCAACTAAGATCTTATACTGGAGATCATGAGCTGGGCTGCGTATGACAGCCTAAAACTGCTCCTTTGAATGAATGCTGAGAAATTTTGGTGGGGGGTGACGAACACAGCCCCTCATGATGTGGTCGAGGTTTGCTCTGGCCAGGCAGAAATTAGAAGCTGAGGTGGGATCAACTGCGGGGTGGATGAGGTGGCGAAAGGTAGGAGTAGGTTGAGTTTGAGCCTGAAGTTGACGCCACGGAATCTCGCGATACCGAGAGGTTTCGCGATGGGCAGGGGGGTATACAAGGCGATCGAGGCGGTAATGTTGACATATGTCATGAAAGGAGAGGACGCAGTCCCGCGCAGTAAGCGGGGCCACGTGGCTGAAGGCGACTCCATGGCCGGCGCCCGGACAGTGAAACCTCGGGCGCAGGCGTGAGCCACATCGTTTCCAGCGAGGCCTGCGTGTGCTGGGGTCCAAAGAAGGTTTATAGAGTGGGTTTTAGGGTGTTTTAAGAGAAGGGTGAGGGCGGAACGGGATATCTGACCCAGGATGAAGTTGTGGATGGCTGATTTAGAATCACTGACAACGGCGGTAATATTGGGAGTGGTCAGAGCAAGAGTGAGGGCCGCCTCCTTAGCCTCCTCCGAAGAGGATGGGTGTACCGAGGTAGCCGTTTTAAGGCGGCCGCTGGAATCAACAGCGGAAAGGGCATAGGTCAGGCAGGAGGGATATTCAGCCTCATCGACATAAAGCACGTCCTTGGCAGTGGAAGGCGTTTTTGAAGGGCATCCGCCCGTTTTGACGTCGGTGCGGATTTATTTTTTATTTGTGAACAGGGTTCGTGTTCCTGGGTAAAGGAGATGCATAGGCGTTGATAAATATAATAGGGGATAGCGTGTTTGGACTGAGTAACCAAGGTAAAGCCGATAGGTAGGGACTGAAGTATATGCCAACCAGTTAACTTTGGCAAGGGCAAGGTGAGGTGAGCCTCTACTATCTCAGGGGAGGGTGTTGAGGATGCCGGTTTGAAGAAGGCGTTCGGTGGATGCATCAGAGGGAACACCCAGAGCGTATTTATGGACAAGACGGAGCTGAACGTCCACGGCGTCGATTTCTGCATAGGAGGGGTGAAGGTACGGTAGTGAGTACGCAAGTCTGCCAAGGACAAAGGCCTCGACCAGACGAAGTTGCCACTAACGGAGACCTTCGTGCGTGTTGGACACGCGCCCTATGAGGTGGAGGGTGTAACCGAAAGCTGTATGAAGGGTTTGAAAAGTATGGGTGATCAGTCGGGTGGCCTGATGCAAAAAGACCACGTACCCAAATTTGAGAGACATTTTGGATGGCGTCATCATTAACGTGAACAGTGATTGAGGGAGAGTGTCGATAATGACGGTGCGAGGGAATGAGCAGGAGTTCAGACTTGGTAGCGGCACAGAGTACATTCATGGCGGCAGCATGCTCTGCTACCATGTTTGTAGCTGTTTGGACAGACAGAAAACCTTTATTGCCCAAGTGAGTTTTATACCCTGCTGTGTCCTTGGGCCACTGCGCGGTCCCACACTGAATCAAGTAGGTCATGTCGGGACATGACGCCCGGCAACCCGAGTCACCGCAGCAAGCTGCGATGTCGGGTCTGCAGACGTGAGAAGGACCTCCCAGTCCTCCCAGCTCGAGATTGGCGCGCTGTTCCCTGTGGGGGAGGGTCAGCAGGGCAGCCGATAAGGATGTGGGAGAGTGTGGCGTGAGGGTCATCGCCTAGGGAGCATGCAGGGGACGTGCCACAATAGTGGGATAACAGCTGAGGGTATGACAGAGAGATGGTCTGGAGGCGTCTGAAGAGGTTCTGTTGGCAGTGCACAAGAGAGGGGTGGGGTGGGAGGGGGGTAAGTACGACGGCCCAAACGGGGTATTTGCGTGAGCTCCGCAATGATGTGCGCCCGCTCCCTCGGAATCCTGGATTGAGACTGTACTGAGCATGGCAAATCAAACCTCGGGCCAATTTATCGGCAGCTTCGTTTCCAGGCTTCTTAGAGTGAGCCGGCACCCACTGGAGCTCTGCCCTGCATGGTAAATTTTGGGTAGGGGGTTCAACAATTGCCAGGCAGGGGTGTGAATCCTGCCCCCTGGAAAAGTTGGACATAGACGTTTTGGAGTCCGCTGTGCAAGGGCTAGGGCGATGGCGGTCTCCTCTGCCTCCTCGGGCATAGAGCCCGAGGGGAAGACGGTGAGTTAGGGGGTGGGGTAGGGTTTGGTTGTAGGCAACTGTTACCTGCTTTATGCGCTGTACATGCGGCGTCTGCTCAAACGCAATCGTGAGCTTGCCCGTAATACTTATGGAGGGCACTGACGCTAGCTTCGCGGCGAGGGATATGATATGATATGATATTGGGGACGGCTATAAGGGTTGACTGTTAGCTGTTTGGAGGGTATCTTAGATCTGCCCATCAGGGCCCTCCGAATACCCAAAGGGCAATGTCCATCGGCATAAAGAGAAATTGCGGGAGGGGATGGAATTGAAGAGAAATTGGTATGGGCAGCATAGCCACGTTAAAGAGGAATGGCGAAAGGACAGAACCTTAGGGGGCACCGAAACTTCCCAGGGTGTAGGAAGGGGATTGCTCAAAACCGAAGAAAAGGGTAGTGGTACAGGACGAGAAGAAGCTACTAATGTTGCTGTAGGTTTTGAAGCTACAAGATATGAGGTTAAGGGCCATCAAAGATGGCAGCACGGGGCCACATAGTTAAGATGCACCATGAGGTCGAGGCCTAGTATGTCTTGTGTATCCAGGCTGCCCATTGGGAACAAGGAAGTTGTGCTTAAGACGGACCAACCATGACATCTTGGAATGAAAGAGTCTGGCGGTAAACCAAACATTTTAGGGGGTATATAAGAGATTGTACCCCCATATGTCTTGTAAGGCGCGTGAGTATGACATGCTGAAATGTCTTGCCAAGGTACTAGGTGAGGAAAACAAGTCGAAAGTTGTAGAGATGGAGTGGTTTGTGGGGCTTCAGGATGAATATGACCCTGGCATCCTTCCACGAGGGTGGCAGGATGCCAGTGTCGAAAAAGTGAGTGAGAGCCTTGATGCAGGGGGCTATTAAAGATATCGGAGGATTTTATTGGTAACAAGGTCAGGGCCGGGTGCAGATGTAGTTTTGAGCTTTGCGAGAGCATGTAGAACCTCCGCCCTCTGCGATAGGCGCATCAACAAGCTCGTTAGGATTGCCTACGTAGGAATGGACAGGGATGTCGTTGGATGGGGGTAGGTGCTGGGTATGGAGGGTAGTGAAGAGATGATCGAGCTGATTAGTGTACTCGTGAAGAAGTTTATATGTGGTAGTCAGATGCACGAGAGGAGGTGGGGTCCATGAGGTGGCGAAGTAGTTGCCACATGCGTCGAGTGCCGAGTTGACCGTGTATGCCCTCCGCACTTGACCCCAATTGTTGAGCTAGCCAGTTGAATTGTGTATTCTTTAAGCTGTTCGTCGAGCTTGGCCAGTTTAAGTTGTAGCTTTTCATTTGTAGCGTTGCCGTTTCCAACGCCGGTGGAGGGGACAGATTGGCTTCCCCACATGTGAAGAAGTTTAGAGTCGATAGTGGTGAAGGAGTGTCAGAGGGCAGGGTAGTAGTGCAAGCCTCAATATCATCCTGGAGTTGCTGAGACCCAGGTGGAGAGATAGTCGATATGCGACGAGGCAGTGGAGTGACGGGTTTTATCGGAACTTCCCTAAATTGGTAAGACTAAGGGGCTTCGAGGCAACATGTGTGTGTCGGCCGAGGTGCAACGTTGTACAGATGATGTAATGGTCGCTGCCTAGATTGATGTGTGTGTTAAACCAGGTGGCTTGTGAAATTCTGTGTGTCAGCGTGAGATTGGGATCTGTCTGGGGCGATGATAATAGACACTTTTAGTTGGGGCGTACGCAGTAAGCTTGCGTACGCTGAGAGTAGTATAAACACGACACTTTTGGCCGTGCCGTAGCGTCCCTCACGCGCACGCGTAAACACGCACGCGTCTAGTGACACGATGTCAAAAAAAAAAACAGCGCTTGGTTGACGAAATTTTTCATTCCTGATTACTGATAACAAGGGATGAGTGCATTGCGCGCCTTTTTTGTTCCAAGAAGATTAAAACTATGCAAACCGAAGAAAATGTAAGAACTGACTAAACGCTAGAAAACTGCTTCGCCATCTGTCGTCGCTACGAGGGAAAACACACCGCATTTAGTTAGGCCTAGGAGCTTGAAAATCGCCAAATTATCTGAAAAACAGGGGCTAGTTATCGCTTATGCCGGTACGTGTGGGCAAGGGCAGGCGAAATAAAAAGCGAACCCCTAACATTTGAGCGAGCTACTGCGTAAGAGAATAGAGCGGCGACTTTTGTTTATTCCGAAGCGGGCGAGATGGTCGCCGCCATGTTCTCTACGCAGCACGTAGCGTCCCACGATGCGTACTCTGCGCTATGCTTTATAGCGGGCGGGCGTCCGCAACGCGCGGCTATATACGCTGCGTTCTGCGCATGCGCATTTGTTACCCGCCAGTGTCGTTTGCGTGCGCAAGCTCACTGCGTACATCAAACTAAACGTGTCTATTGCCAAGCCGGGTCGGGGATCGCGGGATCATTGTGTAAAGTAAAGCGCGTGTGTCTGTATGTAGTTCCACAGGGGCCGTGCCCTTTGCATTGGGTGCGAGGTAACCCCAGACCGCGTGGTGGGCATTGAGGTCACCCACCACAAGAAGGGGCGAGTACCAGCAGCAGAAAGGGTGCGGTGCGAAAAGAGTATCAAGGCGATGGGTGACGATGTTGAGGGCGACTATATACGTTTAGAATGAATAAAAAGGAAGAGTTGAGTTTAGCGGAGGAAAACTTCAAGGAAGCCGTACTCTAGCCGACGTCGACAAATTTAAAGTAACAGTGAGGTGCTTCTGCACAACAAATGCTGTATTCCTATTCAATCGCCAAAAGTTTACATTTGCGTTAGTGAGTACCGTTGGACAAGCGGCCAAATAACACTTTAAACATAACGGATTCAAAATAAAAATCGAAATAGCTTTGAGAAAAGTAAATGGCGCAATAACTGTCTCACGTACCCCGGTGGATACGGTTGTGGGTGTTTGAACTGCCTCATAAGGAAGGGATGAAGGAGGGCTGAAGAAGCAGAAAGGAAGGAAAAAGAGGGTGCTGCAGTGGAGGGCTCCGGAGCATTTTCGACCAGCCTGGGTATCTTTAACGTGCACTGTCATCGCATAGTGCACTTTAAAGATCCCCAGTTGGTCGAAATTATTCACGACACCTCTTCAGCTTTTGAGTGTCCGTTGCCCTGATCGGGATGGGGCCCTCAGATTGCGGCCGCTGCGGAGCTCTGGCATAGACACAGTGATCAGATCACACTACATGCATTCCGCAAACATTTTGCCATATACCTGATATACCCCGTTTTCTGCCTTGTGGCAATAATCTTCGTCATTACAAATGCGAAAAAAGTATTGGAGGGGACACTACGCTCCTCCCTAAGGTTATTACGCGATAGCGTAATAGAATATTTTTCATATATGCAGGGTCATTTTATACTTCACATTCATAGATTCGTGTGAGCCCTCATACCCCTTCTTGGCGGAGTGTTGCACAGGTTAAGCGATTGCGCCACAGCCCTGCGATAGCAGATGGCGACCCAGGTTGCTCTTGCCGAGTGACCAATCATTAATTAAACTGCCACGTGCGGACGATGGGCAGTTTGCTCACTAATTGGGGGGGCAGGTTGTGATGACTCCGCAAGATCACTTGACCTATGTGGCCAGCCTACTTCCTAGTTTGCTCTCTGGACGCCACCTGCCAGAGTCATGCACTTGATTTATCGCTCAACGCAGACGCCGACACCGGATTTTCTGCGTAAGGGGCATTTTAACGCTGTCGCGTTTAAAAAATAGAGCAGCATAATGGAGTAAAACAGCCCACCCCTGCGAGGACACGTCGACCGTTCCCATGAAGGGCCGGTCATCCAGGAGGAGCTGCTCGCCTCGACTGCCGTGCGGAGCCCTCCAGCCATCGTCCAGCACAGGAACCAGGCGCAGGGTTTTTGCAGCTGCGTGGTCGTGACCACGGTCCGGTGTAGCCGCGTCGGCTGTGGCAGACCCCTTGTCCGGCAACTGTGAAGTTTGGCCGTGCAGATGTGGCTGCAAAGACTTCTGCGATGGTTTGGGTTGCAGTGACCAAAAAAAGCTTCGTGTCGAATTCGTTGCACTCGTCCATGGCCGCAGTTCTTCTTTTACTTCTAGTCCGGACCGGTGTGGTTGGTGGCGATAGTGCTTTTCGTATGGTTCCAACAGCGCGAAAGATGACGGACGAGGTAAGATGAAGCACTGTGTTTTCTTGACTTCTGTCCTCTGTCTCGCATGTTTGGCGCTTTTGCAACCATCTATTGCGCCTTTGCGTTTTTCTGTGTTGAACAAAAAATTTGCACAAATTTTTCAGTGAGTTACCGGTTTTCTAACCCGGCCGCTGGCACCTGTGTTTCTACCGAGGAAAACGCAAAAGCAGTGTGATGTGCGACATCAGTGCATGTTAAAGATCCCCATGTGGTCGAAATTATTCCACAGCTCTCCACTCACTCATCACCATCACCATGAGACTGACTACGCCCACTGCAGGCCCGATTGAAAAAAACCCTTACACGAACATAAAGAAATAAATGGGTATTTACAGAATGCAAATAGGAGCGGATAGATCTGTTGAGGTTCTTATAAGTAGCGGCTACCAGGTATTTATGCAAGTATAGGACCTTATATAGGCGCCTACAGTCGAGATTATAGGGAAGTACAGGCCGCTATATAGGGTGCATATAGAATGTAAAGGTTCTTCTAGGAGCCGTCTCGAGGCAGACAGGTTTAAATTGGACTGGCGTGAACCTCCGGGCGCCATATAGGTTTGAACAGGACGAGCTTGGGCTACATGCGCCGGATCAAATTTGACCGGTCAAAATGAACTCTGGCGCGCGTCGACAATCCTTGTAGCCCTTCTTATACGGAGATTGCGAAAGCAAAATTCAAACACTTCCGCACTTTTCATTAACATGCTGCGCCATATTGCCTAGAAGCTGAGAATTAGGGCAATTTTCTCTTTACTTTGTCTTTTTTCGCGTGGTGAGTATATTTGAACCGCACGTGACAGCAGCTAGCGGAGCGTAGAAGTTTAAAATGGCGCGCATCCTGGAACGCGGAAAGTGTCTTTATTCAACCATCTGCGCCCACAGTTTATTTTGTCGACGATCTAGATAGCAGTGACTCTGAGAATTCTGCCTCATTAGCCGAATTTCGTTCAGCGCATTTAGTTTATTTAGCCCCGTCTTGTTCGGCACAGCGGCTGCTTTGAAAAGTATATATATTCACATTACGGATGTGGTTTCTCTCATTTGTAGGGCTTCCACATTATTTGGGCCGGATTTGATCCCGCCTGCGTTGCGAAGGAACTTTCGCCTGACTGTTTCGCCCAAAAGCGTGCTCACGTATACAACTAAGAGAGTGACGTACTGTTTTATAGGCGGAGATTGCGATCGGCGACGTGTAAGCTGCCTGCCGCAAGAAACACGCTGAAGAACGGAGCACATTCACGCGCGCAGAAACTGTAGCACACAATTAAGATCAAATTGCATATTCATTTCAACGCAGTCACACCCGTCCGTTTGGCTGCCGAACAAAACATTAGATTCACAGCAGTCACTATATTGTCGTTATGTTTTCGCAAAGACCTACGCACTATGGCTATCATGCTGTGAACGTCGTTAATCTTCTTGGTGCCGTAGTCGCTGAAAATAAAAACATGCATGAGGACTTATACAAAGGAAAATCAACCAATATTCATGCGAATGAGTAGCGCAGTACTTAGACAGTGCCCTCAGAACTCATGCATTTTGAATCAGAACTCAATCAAGAGATCATCAATCAATGCACGTTGTCCACGAGAGAAAAGTGCTAGCAATTGCTTGGACTTCTGCGGGCACCGATGCGGCCTGATACACGTCGTAGAAGAAAAAAAATACGTTTCTTTTTTTTTTCCTGGAGAAGCTAAAGCCAAAGCTAATTTCTGCCGCCAAGCGGCCACCTGTATTGAAAGAGTGCATGCTAATGGGCGATTGGGTCGTACAGCGTTGAGCAAAGTTACTGCGCAAAATGATACAAACACGGACGAGAAGGGCACAAGGACGGGCGCAAAATAATACTGCGCCCGTCCTTGTGATCTTCTCGTCTGTCTTTTGGTTTATTTTGCGCAGAACGTTTTTACTCAACGACTCACCCGTATTGGTTTTTGCATTGCGGTTTGAAATTGAGTTCGACAGCCGTGCTGTGCGGACGCACGTTTCAGTGCTCTTCGGATTGCGCGTGGTGCAAGACGAGGACCGGATGTTCTCATGACTGCGAAAGCGCCGTGACTACGTCAAATAGACGAGTTCTTTATTTTAATATTTTTACAGTTTATATTTAGTCTAGTTTTAGTTAAAATAGTTTTTAGATTTAGGCTATAGTTAGGTGAAGTGCAGGCGAAATAGCAGACCAGTGACCCAACGGCCGGGTCTATTTTGACCGGCAGGTATAGAATTGCAGGGCTCATTTGTGAGCTTAACTAAATTAGACAGGTAGTTATTCCGTTTCTAGGTGATCGGCTTTCTCGGTAGGCAGAATTTTATTTGAGCATGTGGTTGCCCCACCCCCCCCCCCCCCCCCAGGTATTATTTTCTTCCTAGCATTTTTTTGCAATTTTGTGGTAGCAATTATAGAGTGCTGCTAAGGTGGTTAGGCAATTGAAGGTTAAATGCAAGGAGTTTGAGGCGTCGGCGAATTTGAAGGAAAAGCAGTTCGAATATGTAGAGGATGCCAAAGGCGCGTATTTTATGTGCAGATGCTGCGTATTAAGTGCACACCTGGACAGGGCTGACGAAGCGAAGACCAACCTAGCGTTACGTATGGACGCTTTAAAAAGACAGCTACAGGTAGATAGGGCGGACATTCCAGCGCCAGCCACGTGGATGGGGCGTGCACTCGCATGGACAGCAATAATAAATTAGGTCAGGCAGGTTCAGACAGACACAGCTACGCACACGTGGCGGCTAGGAAGTCTGAAGGCGATGGAGAGAAGGGAAACTAGCTAAGCACAAGGAATCAGGTCATAGTCGCTGATACGAGGGAGCAAAATCCGGAAGTTAGGAGAGAGAGAGAGAATACCCTAGTTCTTATCGCTTGTGACTCAAACATGAGGAGGTGCAAAATAACTATAATGGAGCATGTAAAGGGGGATAAGCTTGCAGCAGTCGGGTCATTCCGAGGTGGAACAATGGACGCAGTACTGAGAGAGAAAAAAACCGAACATTCTGCGAATGTTGTAGAGCGCAATTTGGTAGTGGTAGCGACGGGGCTAAATGATGCCCTGAATGGTGAAGGTGCACAAATAGTGGAAAGTTTAGCGGAGAGAGATGATGATAAAAGGGCGATAGTACAGCAGATGCAGATCGTGGTGTGCGCAGTGCAGGAGGGGCAAGGACGGAACGGAGAGGTTGCCAGGGACGTTGTGGCTGCTGATTGAGAGTAAGGAGGTTAAGCCAGGAGAAGGGCTTTAAAGTGGCAGACAAACAGGGAAGTGCATAGAGCAGGCTTAGATCGGCTGGCGCCTGGCGAGCCGGGCGGTAGCTTTTTTATGGGGTCCACTGCGGCTCAGAGCGTAGGGGAAGGTAGAAGCGAAGTAGAAAGTGTACCAGCGGCGGCTGAGACCAACAAAATGACCACTAGGAGGCCCAGGAAGAAAGCTACTAAAAATAAGTTTAACACCAGGATCAGGTACATAAACATGCAAGGTCATAGAAAGAGAGCAAATAGGTTAGGAATAGAACAGCAGCTAAAGGACGAAGAATTAGGTGTGTGCGCGCTATGCGAGACACATCTCAGGGATCTAGAAGATCCACCGTTTGTTAATGGCTACGTCTAGGCGGGGAGAAACAGAACAACAGGGTGGAGGGCTAGGTATGCTGATACATCAAGGAACAAATTGGCAAAAAAAGTCAACTTGTAAAGAACATGTCTGGGTATCAGGTACAATCGTCGGTAAAAGGACATGGCTAGGGTAGCTCATTTATGAACAGAGGACAAATGCAGGCAAGAAAACAAGGAACTACTTAAGTGTCACAATGACGATATAAAGCAGTTTGGAGACGGTACCGATATTAGTCTGCTGGGTGACATGAATGACCATATCGAGGATCTAGATGGATACAGAGATTGTAACGAGAAGGTAATGATAGACTTCTGTGAGCGACACAACCTAGCTATTGTAAATGGAGAAACTAAGTTTGAGGGACAGATCTCGTAAGATTCCCGAAACAGGCAGAAGACCACTGACTAATGTCGCAGGGCATCTACGGCAAGCTCGCGATAAGGGAAATAGACGAAGAGGGAAAGCAAAGCCTGGGAAGTGATCATAAGCGTATTAGTCTACAGTTGGGAGCCCAGATCAAAAAAAAAATGCAGAGAAGTCAGAAAGAGAACGCAAAATTAAATGACGAACAAATTGCGCTAATAGCAGCCGGCATAGAGGAGGCAATAGAGAAACGCCCCGTGGAAAAGTGGGATTATATTCAGTTCGAACTACTCATTAGTACAAAAATAAAACAAAAGGAGTGAACCGCTGCAGAGGAAAGAGGAAGCTACGAAGTTGATGGAATAAGGAAATTAGGGAGGCCATCGAACAACGACGGTTGGCATCAAGGAAACACAGAGAAGCAAATAGGGCGCAGTTACCTGTAGATGAAATAGGCCAAAAATGAGAATCTTAGTCCTCCTTCAGGCTAAAATAAAGCAGTCCCATGATCGCTGGCTTGCTGAAGTTCGCAATGCAACTAAAGGGGGCCAAGAAAACGAATCAAAGAAAGCAGAAACAGATACACGATGCCAAGGGAAAATCTTTAGAGGTAGGCGATGCTGTGAAGTACATTACATAATTTATAGCTTAGTCATTTAGGTATGAAGATAGGGTAATCTCCCGAATGAGGGAGCAACATAGGACAGCACAATAGAAAACAGCATAGAACTGACCACTCTTAACTGGAACAAAGGCGGAAGCAAATATTCCAAAATGCACATCCGCAGGGTTAGACGAAATTCCAATCAGGCTCTTAATGAACTCGCCCCAAGAGGCAAGGAAACGCCGATAAAAGCCTTGGAGGCAGTAATAACAAATAAGCAAATTCCGCACGAATGGAAACAGAGTAAAATGAAGTCGATTTATAACAGGAAAGGCGATAAGATGTACACAAAATCCTTCCGACCGAATACGATAACATCAGTTGCATACTTGTAGGTTGGCGATGCAGGCAGTTAAATAAAAAATCCAGTCATAGGTGGAAAGTAATTGAATACTCGAAGAACTTCAGAACAGGTTCAGAAGAGGTAGGCGTTTAGATGATAGCCTGTTCGTGCTTACCCAATGCATAGAAATAGCTAAGGCGGGAAATAGACCTCCGTGTGTAGCCTTCCTGGAAATAAGCGGTGCATACGACAACGTTAACAGGGAATAGCTGTGGTCCATATTAAAAAATGAAGGTATCCGTCACGAGGTAATTGATTTTCTACGGGAAATATTGAGAGTGCAAGTGTCGATCGGCACAAAAGGTTAAGGCAAGGTTGTCCTCTATCACCGCTGCTGTTCGTGCTTTATGTAATTAATATTGAAAGAAGGCTACAAGGAAGCCAATCATGGTTATATTCTGTTGTAAAGATTAGGCGGAAAAGGTGTTCAGCAACAATTAGCGTGTTTAATGTATGCGGACGTTATTTTACTGTTAGCAGATAGCCAGGAAGATTTACAATCCCTGGTTGATCGCTGTGGATACGAAGGAGACACTCTAGGATTCAGTTTTAGCGCAACTGTGTCAGGTGTGATGATTTTCAACGATACAGCTGATCAGGTGCTTACAATACAAGGCCATGAAGTACCCCGAGTGGCCGAACAGAAATATCTAGGGGTATGGGTAAGCGAATGTCAGAGGTAGACGAAAAAGCACGAGGAGTCTCTTACAGAAAAATGGTGAAGAGATGCCAGGATAATGAAACATAGGACATTACGGGGGTACGATAAATATGAAGTACTGAGATGTATTTGGAAATGAATAATAGTGGCGGGGAACGCTGCAAGCAGCCGTCTCGAACTGACGCACGTTCGCATCGCTCCGACTTTTCGAAGCTTTTTGGCCCAGACATTTTTGGGCTAGGCTCCCAAAAATGAATGGGCCAGTGCCATCGTGTTCTTTGTCACCTGTGGACAACAAATTCAACGCTTCCATGTCGAAGACTACCACAGGAAACCATCCGGATACATCCGATACGCCCACCGCCGCTGCCGCCAACATGGCTCCCGGGGAGCCGCAGCAAGCCGCCGAGGCAACATCGCTTCGTAGCGGCACAGATAACGCGGCGCAATCTGTCGCTGTGCTTGACGCCGACGCAAGCATGACGGACGACGAATCCAGCCAAGTGGTTGCGGCGATACCTGTCTCCAATCCCTTCTCTGTTCTTTCCACGGAAAACATGCCTGGAAATAACCATTCTCAGGTAGGATCTTGCACTTTTCCATTTTCGAAATTTTCCAAGCAGCCTAGGATGGGGTTAGGCACTTCTCAGATAACTCAAGAAAACGCTTGCTTGGTGAACAAACGACACGGCGTAAAATTTGGCCGCTCGCAGACAGCAATAAATGGTGGCTACGCGGATACGCATTTTCAATCGCGGGGCCCTTCCTCGGCCCCCATGGTCACCACATTCGGCAGAACCGATCACTCGGCTGATAATGACCACTCTGAAGAGGATGACTGGCAGCCTGTTAGGCGAAAGAACAAAGCTACAGCTGCCGATCCAACCTGTGTTAAACATACTGTGATAATGAAGCTAACTTCACCTGGACAACTAGGCTCACTCCCCGCACACTGGCTGCACAGAGCCATTGCCGATGAGCTTCAAAAAATCTATTTTCACTCAGGCTTTCAAGTACGGCCTCTTGAAAGAAGCAATCAGTTTGCGGTCGACGTATCGCATACGCATGCCAGGGACCATCATCTCGGACTGCAGTCTGTCTTAATTTCTGGAAAGCCTACATCTATACAAGCCTATGAAACCATTCGCTCCGGCCAGATCCGCGGGGTCATATATCGGGCCAACGGGCTAACAAGCGAACAGCTCATGGCCAACCTCACGTGCTACTCGTGCAAGGTAATCCGTGCCAGACCAATGGGCAAGAACGGAGCAGCTCTCATAACATGTGAGGGCTCGAGCCTTCCCCGCAAAATCCATCTGTACAGCATACTCCTGCCGGTCATACCTTATCACCCGAGATCTGTCATATGTGAGACCTGTCATAAAATCGGACATAGGACAAATTCGTGTCCACTAGTCGACCAACGTCGATGCTCGTTCTGCGGTCGCCCCGCACATGGCAACCTCGAGGTATGCCCGACAGAACCACTATGCCGTAATTGCGGAGGTCCACACGTAGCTACAGACCCGAAGTGCCCTGTTCGGCGACAGGCTACCAAAACCCTGAGGAACGGCATTGTCCGCCGAATCCGAGTATCGCGACGAAAGGAGCGCAAGCAACAAGCCGAGCTTCTACATGGCAACGAAACGTTTTCGACGGTTGCGCACAAGAGCCCTGCCAGTGCACAGTGATCACCCTCGGAGCAAATTGTGCTTGTTAAGGAGGACTTCCCTCCAATACAAAGTCAGCCGTTACGAAAGGAACGAGGCAGTGAACATAAAACTAGAGGGAAAAATGCGCACGGCCGCTCTACACAAACTGAGAGCACTAGTCTAAGGAATGCCACACTTCCATCCCTAACGAGATCTCTTGAGCATTCCGCGACGGCGCCAAAGCAAGCACATATACACCGTGCTTATGCTGAAACTCTCCGTGCTACACAGCGCGGTGCAGAAACGCATCTGGCGCAAGATCGCTCACGCACGGTGCACATAGATGAAGACCAACTCAAGCACATTATCGAAATGGTCACTGCTGAGGTGATCAAGCGCATGCTTCCACTCTTAGGACTGTCGCAGGCTTCTCCGAATCAAGAGCCCGGAATTGGGCACACATCATCTTCTCTTCCGCGCACCTTCCAGTTTCAAAATGGCGGGCACTAGCGCGAAACCTCATGACATTTTTACTTCGGACTCTCCTATATGGTTCTTACAATGGAACTGCCGGGGAATCCGTCGCAAACGAGCAGAACTTCAAAGGAGATTGTCCATCACGCCGACGCTTCCTCTGGCTATCCTGCTTCAGGAGACAGGTACTAATAGGGTACAAACCTTACTGCATCCCTTCCATAGAGCACCGACGTCCTGGGCCAGGATCGCGATCTGCGAATCCAGTAGCCTATGGGCAGGCATGCGTACTTGTTCTCTCTCGCGCTGCCCACACCGAGCTTGATACGTCCGCGTGATGCACGCAGACGCAAGAGGTAGCGGGAGTGCGCCTTACATTAGAAGGGGACCAACAAGCATTGGTTTTTTCGGTTTATGCCAGATCCTTCGGTACTACGACATATCGAGTTGATATATCTTTTATAGAACACTTCTTAAGGATATATTCTCAGGATCGCGTTATAGTTGGGGGTGATTTTAATGCCATGCACACCAGCTGGGGATATCATCCCTCAGATGCTAGGGGAAGGCAGGCATCTATGGCAGCACATTGTCAAAGACAAACAGATCATCGTTAACGACCTTACGCTGCCCAATCGCTGTGGCCAGCACAAAGGTCAACAAGACACTTCTCCAGACCTGACACTTGTTTCCCATCCTAATGAGATCATATGGTCACGGGCTGATGATGTCATGGGCAGTGATCACTATCCCGTGGTGGTGTCATGGGCCCCTCGAGGGCGAAAGTCACTAAAGCGGCAACAACGCCATCGAATAGAGGAGCACGTCTCATGGGACGATTTTCGCAGAATGCTCGGTGAGGTGAACGTTCCCACAGAATTAGACGAACTCATTGCTCAGATCAACGGTGCCAAGAAGAAAGCCACAACGAAAGCCGGACTCCCACCTTTTGAGTCTGTGGAATCGTAGGCTTCGTGCTCTCAAGGCGTACCGCCGCTCTGGTCGGACATCCCACCGTAGGCGCGCCCTCACCCGCATTACTCAAGAGGTCGAGCAGTATACTATGCAGCTCGCTCTCCAAGATTGGCAGCTGCTGTGCCACTCGCTCAATGGAACAGTTAACTTGTCGAAGGCCTGGCACATATTTCGAGCTGTCCTTGGACGCAAAAGGCCGATTCCCCCTTCCCAAGGCATGGCCCTGAAATTGAACGTCTCCCTGGCTGATCTAGCTATACAAGCAGGGAAGGTCTTTTTTCCCCAACCTGAAAAGGTGGATGCCTTGCCTGCGGACCCCGTCTCAGATACATCGAATGATTACGACGTTCCCTTCACATTAGACGAACTGGAGGCAGCCTTGTATGACTCAAACCATAAAAGTGCCCCGGGACCGGATGGTGTACGCTATTCAACACTTTTTAACATTCCCAAATCACATAAACTTGCCCTGTTGAAAGTATTCAACGAATGCTGGACCAACGGTGCTCTTCCCTCTGCCTGGAAGGAGTCAGTTGTCATACCAATTCCAAAACCCGGTAAGCCAAGTCGGACATTACAAGACCTCAGGCCGATATCGCTGACGTCCAACCTTTGTAAAGTCATGGAACGTATGGCTCTGAGAAGACTGGAATGGTACTTAGACAAGTTCAGCGTCCTGTCTCCTATGCAAGTAGGTTTTCGACGAGGACTCTGCGCGCAAGATATTCTCAGAAGACTTCATAACGACGTTCTCACATACCCTAGCAGCGCACAGCTCCGGGTGGTTGTTGGGGTTGACTTCAAAAAGTCTTTTGATTCCGTGCCCCACTCTACCATACTACAACGGCTCCAGGAAGTGGGGATACGCGGGAACCTCTACCGCTTCGTGAAAGCGTTTCATGCGGACAGAACTTTCTCGGTAATGGTTGGGGATACTCAGGGTGCTCGGCAACCTAACCGAACCGGCGTACCCCAAGGCACCATCATATCTCCGGCTCTTTTTAATATCGCGATGTCAGGTCTTCCGCCAATTCTAACGTCGATACCTGGTCTTAATTTTGCCGTGTATGCGGACGATATAACGCTCTGGACCAATTCTGGGTCCCCTGCGGAGCAGGAATTAGCCTTACAGACAGGCCTTAATGCCGTCCACGACTACATGAAGAAATGTGGCATGAAAACCTCTCCGGAAAAAACCGAGTACGTGGCTGTCATAAACGGTCCGCGGCTGCGAGCCGAGGCCGAACGAAATCTTATCTCTCTTCATTTAGGGGACTCGGTTATTTGCCGGAAACAAACAATCCGTATACTCGGAATGCTTATTGACGAGGATGGAGGAGCCAAAAGCTGGATTCATAACACGGTGCTTAGTTGCCATCAGGCTTTACATTTTATGCGCCACGTCTCTGCTCGTGGGTGGGCAATCAAAGAGGTGGGACTCCGTCAGATAGCCCTGGCACTCATAACATCAAAAATACTGTATGCATATTCCTACATGCGGCTTAACGCGACCCAACGCCTTCAGCTTGAGCGAATCAATCGGAAGGCGATGCACCTTGTTACTGGCCTACCACAGTTCTGCCCAGTAGAGGACCTACACGCATGCAGCAAAATCAATGCCCTACAGAATGTGGCAGAGCAGCACTTGCAACCCCAGCGTGTCCGTCTCTCCACAACGGCGGCTGGCCGTCAGATCCTGCGGGCATTAGACTACAACACTGACAAATTAGAGCTGCTGTCGTCTCCTGCCCCACCATGGAAACTAATCGATTTAGTAGAGGGTATGCCACTACCAAAGAACATGAGTTCAGCTAATCCCCAAAAGCGCAAAGCTGCCGCTAAACGTCACGAGAAGATGTCATACAAGCTAGCCCAGGAAGGGGCTATCCAACTATATACAGACACCGCTCAGTCTCAACTTGGCGCCGCAATAGCTTGTCACGACTCTGAGTCAGATACCACAATAGTTGAACGGCTCTCCGAAGAACACACTGTCACTAATCTCGAACTCATTGCCATACGCCTTGCCATTACTCGAATAGTAGATCGACAGGATCCGGCTCCATGCACCTACCATGTTTACACTGATTCTCAAGCAGCGTACACTGCATGCCGCGCGGGGGGAGCAGACTATGCCGTTTTTAGCGCAATTTGAACTGAAGCCCGACGCCTGCGAGAGGAGGGCTACCCTATTGTTATTAGATGGATTCCTGCACACGAAGGAATCACTGGAAACGAAAAGGCACACCAGGCAACGCGCGCTGCAGCTCTTTCCGCACCTTTGCCTGGATGCACACTCGTTTCCGCTTCTTGGGCCCGTGATGACGTTGCACATCCCTCATCACCTCCTATGGATAGGGCCGAGACATGGCATCGCGCACAATGCTATCGCCGCCGCATCCTCCAGCACGTGGCGAACCCTGAGCAATTATACCGCCGCCCACCTAGAACTTTCCGAAGGGTAGAGGCGGTACTCCTCCGCCGCGCCCAGACTGGCCAGCTTCGGTCGCCAGCAAAGCTCAACCTCATCAACCCGCACTCATACCCGACCCCTCAATGCCCGGCATGCCCGGCCAGAGGCACGGCCGAACACCTTTTGTGGCGCTGCCCTGCTTTTGACGTGGTGCGGAAGCGAGCACTTCAGTCCCTGGGCGGGCACCGACCTGGCACCTTGCAGGAATGGGTCGATCCACCATTACACATCGGATCATCGGACGCACTCCGGCTCTGGCGGGCTTTTCTCCTATACTTCAAGGAAGAAGAAGGGCCTGGCCGTTTCTTCGCAGAGCCGACCACAGGACCACCCCACTACGAAGAAGAAGTGGAGACCGGCCCTCCTCCCCCTCCCCCCTCCACACCCATGAAGCCCCTCATTTCTGCCGCAAGGCTAGGCCTATTTTATGCAGAGTAAAGACGTATAAAAAATATTAATAGTGACAGGGCTCACTTTTGGGAATGCGGTTCTGTGCTTAAGGGCAGAAGTTCAGTCGCGATTAGAAGTAAATCAGAGAGATGTTGGAAGATTAGCACTAGGTGCCCACGGGAAAACCACAAACCAGGCAGTACAGGCGGGTATGGGCTGGACATCGTTCTAAGCACGAGAAGCTCAGAGTAAAATACTATACGAAGAACGCCTGAGGAAAACGATAACAGGTGGGCAGCTAATGTATTTAAATACCTATACTCACAATGACGGAAAAGAACTAGGAAACTAACCAGTAAGTATGCGAGACACGAGGACGGAAAAAGAAAGAACTTGAAACGACAGGTTAAAATGCGGAAGGAAAAAATTCGATAAATTCAACGAAAAAGACGCATAGTGTAGAACTATATCGATACTGGAAAATGCCGATCAGGAAGAAAGCGTTTTATGGATTGGATTGGATTGGAGCAAACTTTATTTGTGCCTGCAGTTGGGCGCTCGCGCGCCCTGACGAGGGCCTACGTCGTCTACGAGGTTGCCGTTACTCGGCGCGGGTCTCCGCTCGCCGTTGCCGGCTCGCTGGGTGCCTGCCTTTCGAGCGCCCCGAGGACCTGCTGGACGGCCCATAGCTGTTGGTCTTGGTCGTTGCTCTTCGCGGCTGCCTCCAGCCGTGGCGGGATTGTTCTTGATCTTGCTTCCTTTGGATTTTTGATGCACTCCCGCAAGATGTGCGTGTGATCTGCCGTCTTCCTCCGGCAGCCTATACACGTATCGGTCGGGTAGGTCTCGGGGTACATGCGATGCATCAGTCCCGGGCTCGGTAGCGATCCGGTCTTGAGCTGTCTCAGTAGTACCGCCTCCGCTCGACTCAGCCTCGGGTGCAGGGGTGGGAGAGTCCTGCGAGCCAGGCGGTAGACCTTCGTGATTTCGCTGTAGTCCGTCATGCGGTCCTTGGCTCCGAACCACGTCGGACGGTGTGTTGCCGAGGCGCGGTTGGTTAGCGCTCGCGCCGCTGCGTGTGCCGTCTCATTGTGGTTCTCACTGCGTTCCGACGCGTCGCCCGCGTGCACCGCAAACCACTTGATTCTTACGCTTCTGCCTTGCAGTTTGGCGCTCGTAGTACGCGCTCGGCCTCCCTGCAGACTTGGCCTTTGGCGAGGTTTCGCACCGCCTGTCTCTAGTCACTCAGCACCGTGTAGCAGTCTGCGTCGGTGATGGCCAGCGCGATGGCCATCTCCTCCGCTTCTCACGCTCGCTGCCGTCCTCGTGGCGCCGGTCGACGCCTCTATGACGACCGCTGCGAAGGCGTTCTGTTGGTATTCGGCCGCGTCCATGTACCGCGCGTGCTCGTCGTTGGCGTGCCGGTCGATGAGAGCATTGGCCCTCGCCGCTCTTCTTCCCTTGGTAAACTCGGGGTTCATGTTCTTTGGTATGGGGTCGATTCTGGTCTGGCGTGGACCTCTTCGGGAACGGGGAGCTTCATCTCCGCCTCGTTCGAGTGTCCTATTCCCAGGTCGTCCAATATCTTCCTCCCGGCTTTGGTCGTGGACAGCCGCTCCAGTTGAGAGATCCGTTGCGCTTCGGCTAATTCATCTAGCGTGTTGTGCATCCCGAGTTGTAAGAGGCGGGTCGTGCTCGTGGACTCGAACAGGCCCAGCGCCGTCTAGTACACTCTTCTGATGATTACATTGATTTTGTTGCGTTCGTGTTGCAGCCATCTGTGGTAGGCTGCGACGTACGCGACGTGCCTGATTAGGCTCTCCTCAATCATGCCAGCCTTCCGGGAAGTGACTCTCTTGAGGAGTCGCATAGCGTTTGCCGCTTTTGCCGTGAGACGGGCGATGGTTCCGCCGTTTCTTCCATGCTTTTCGATGACCATGCCTAGGATCCTGATTTTGCTGACCTCGGGGATCGCGTTGCCGGATTTGGTTACGATTCTGATTTTTTCGCATTCGCGTTGTCTCGTCTTCCCTCCGCCATTTTTGTTAGGTGGGAGTATGAGGAGCTCCGATTTTCTCGGCGAACATCTCAGTCCGATGCCTTCCAGCTGGTCTTCTATCGTGTCGACGGCGGCTTGCGGCGCGCCCTCTATGTGGGCGTCGCTGCCGCCGGTCACCCACAGTGTGATATCGTCCGCGTAGATGGTTTGCCTGACGTCTTCGACGTCCGCGAGCTTCTCGGCCACTCCGATCATTACCAGGTTGAACAGCATCGGCGAAATGACCGATCCCTGCGGTGTGCCGGTGCTCCCGAGCTTCTTCTCTTGCGTTTGTAGGTCGCCTGCTCGTAGCTCGGCGGTCCTGTCCGCGAGGAGGTCCTTGATGTAGTTGTACGATCTTTCGCCCATGTTGAGCTTAGAGACTTGGGACAGGATCGCCGAGTATTTCACATTATCGAAGGCGCTCTTTAGGTCGAGCCCCAGGATTGCCTTGTTGTCGCGGGCGCTGCCGCCATCGTCTATGATTTGGTATTTTTGAGCTGCAGCATCGCGTCCTGCGTGCTTTGGTGCTGTCTGAAGCCGATCACCGTGGCCGGGTACAGCCCTTCTCGTTCCAGGCGTTCCAAGCGTTTTATGATAACTCAAGAGGCAGTGCCCTATTCTTTGAAGCTAGGTGAGGGTATCTTAGAGCACGCAGCAACAAAAATAAATTTAACGAAGGTGACACATGTGCTGTGTGCGGTAAATGTGTAGAAACAATAGAGCACATCATACTCAAATGTGATGGTATCCATACCGATGTAAATGCTGGTACAGTCACTCTTCCTGTGGCCCTAGGGTTTAGTGACAACTATGGTTATGTAAATAATTCTGCGGTGGAAATTAGCGAAAAGCGATTGGAAGATTGGTGGCTCAAAAGTAGAGAGGTGACATAAGGTTAGAAGCGTAGGAAGACGTATTTAAAGAAATGACGAGTTTTAATAACAACTTACAGCGTAGGTATATAAAAATAAAGGGAAGAAAAGCTGATCATGGTGGCAACTGTCATCACCCCGTTTCAAAGGGGACGCTCCTACCTTCTATCCATCCATTAATCCATGCATTTTCCGGTTCTGCCTTTTCGGGTCTGTTTCGAACACGACCCGTTGAACACGACCAACGGTTTTTATAATGAGCTTCATGGATTGAGCAGGTTATGTTTCGTGGAGCACCTTCATGAAACGTGCCGTGTTCTGTGTGCGTTTGTAATTGTAGAGGTGAGTACACTCGCGTGCGGTTCTCAGCGGGTCGCATCTCACGCAAAGGACCATTTCCGCTCATGGTAGCTCGTCTGTTTGTTGTGCGCTCTGGGCAGCGCCTCCTGTATTTCGGAAGCATAGAGGAGGCACTGTTGTCTGCGTCGCTCTCTGCCACCTGTGGAAGGGTTGAAATCCTTGACGATTTTGTTGCGCGTGACTATGTGGTAGATGTGCCCATGATGCAACATTACTTGTGTTGGTTGGACTTTGCTGCGGTGCCACTGATGCGAAGGCGAAGTGCGGTTTGCACGACTACGCAGTTATCTATTAAGGTAAGCAATACCCTGAATTTATACCAGTTCTGCATTTTCCAATCCTTGTCTAACGGTAACGATGATCTATCATAATGCAGTGTTTGCGGTTAAAGATCCAGGATGGGGTGAAGGTAATTTTCTGCTACTTGTCGCGCGAACGCGCACAGGTTGGAGCAAGAGCGTAGGACTCGCAGCTGCTCACCTTTTTGAGTAAAGTAATGCTCGAAAGTATTTGTGTGTGCTACGCTTTTTGTGACTTTAACATGTGCAGGAGCTTCCTGCGTCCCTTTTCTCAGTTACTGTTAAGTGCTACTTTGTATGCCCTGTCTCGTTCGGTGCATTTTCCTCTCGTGCTAGTTTTCATCATCTTGCACGTTTAAAGCAAGTGCATTTGGCTGTCAGTAAAATGTATCGTTGATGTTCGAGATATCGCTTGCAATTTGTGTCCTCGGGGATTCAAACCTCCACGCGTCACCTATGGCGCGTGCACCATAATTGGCATGAGCTGGAACGCACCCGGGGGGGAGTCGTCTGAAGGTGCCACTGTATAGTCCATCAAAAAGCCTCTTTACAGACCACAAAATGGGCCAAAATTTTTAGTGCACTGTGTTCTTTTTATCGGCCGCTGAGTGCACAACATTCGACTACCGCTTCGCTCGTGCAGTTTCGGGAGTTGAAGTCGTACAACATTCAATGTGTTGCAGCTCATATTGTTAATGATAGTACATTTCTCAGCGTCACGTGATGCTTAGTTCATGTGAGCATGTTCTTATTTTTTTATGATATGTCTCTTGTGTTCGGTTACCCTCAGTGCCACATTTTGATCATGCTGGTTTTATTATTTTTTATTCAATGTCTTTGAACAATTCTTGGCAGATTTATTGTTTGAAGTTTGAGTTTCATTTTCATTTCAATAAGAAATGAGGGACCCCAGACGAAAAGTGAAGGTTAATTGACCTAATGGCACTGGGGCCCCATTACATGGCAAAACAGCGAGTAATATTTGGTGCACTTATAATTTAGGCAGTACATCCCAGTACATTTGCAGACATTTTAGCTCTTACTACGTATATTTCAGTCTTTTTGTTGTTAAAGGAAAAGGCACAATATGAAATGATAAACATGAATTAACGAATGATAGCAACTGTACATAGCAACAAACTCGCAAAGAATCTAAAAGACACAGGAGAAACACACCTCACGAAAAGCGGAAAAATTACATTTGCGACAGAAAGAATGAAAGTATTCTTTTCTTATTTACATTTTTTAATATTAGCTTTAATTCGCGAAAAAAGTTTAACAGAGTAGGCAAGAGGTTTGTGCAAGCATTTGCTGACCAAACCCCTTCGGAACGCACGTCGGAGGGCCAAATTAAGTGCGAAAGCATGTTCTCCATACATAGCGATGGGGTGAGGTTTGCAGATGTTGCCGCGAATGAAGCATAAGCGGAATAAATTGACACCACTTGCCCCTTTTAGTGGTGTCGTGTTAAGTTTCCCCGGAAGCGACAGGGAGGGGTACACCGACGCGCTGCTTCGCCGAAGGTGTGGTGGTACCAGCACTCGCTGGTTTGAAGAGATTGTGTACACTGTAAAAAAAGCGTGTAAAATTATAGGCGTTTTTTTTTGTTGCCGCGCAGAAAAAATCCTGTTACTGGAAGTAACAGAAACGTGATCATGCAAAGAAAAGCCATTTTCTGTTTGTGACCGCCGTGGTCTAGTCACGTGCGTTTCTAGTAAGAAATAAGCAGCGAATAATGGACCTGAAAATTTGAAAAACTCCCGTTTGTTTTTTAAAGCTTTGAGTATAGTAAAATGAAGCGTAGAGCTAAATTTTGCGCACAACTAGTTCTCTCTGGTGCTGGTTTTGATGTGGGGCTGCAGTTCGCAAGATGGCTGCCGAATAAAGAGCGGTGGATGTCTTGCTGCGTCGACTGGTTTGCTTTAATTAGACAGGTGAGTGAAAAAGCACTCTCTGCCGCTTGATACAGACGGTATGTTTTGCTTTGTGTAACCTGAGGTCGTCTCTAAACTCTAGTACAGATGTTGCGTGCGATGGAGGATGATTTCTGTAGCGAAATGATAACGCATGCACACAGAGCTCGCATTTCACAAAATGGCGGGAAATCCCGAGCTGTGTGTAACTTTTATCCTCCACCGTGTGGTTTCAAGCTGCCTATGCTCCTTAAACTGTTCGTGGTGAAGGTGCAGCTTTGACACGTAATTAAAAGGAACAGGGCGAGCGCTGACGCGCGATTCCCTTGCCGGCGCGGACGCCGCCGTAGCGACAAGCGTCGTGTGCTTAGTTCCATCGTGCTAGCTTCTAAATCGTGACGCGGCCTTGTTACCGCAACCACGAAGCCCTCCATTTTCCTCGCGTTCAGAATTGTCTCTAAAGGCTATTTGAAATCATTTAAAAGTGGTTTAACGTGGTGCGTGCGCTAAAGTTGAGATCTGCCAGGGGCCGGGCTCTCGCTTGGGCTTTGGCTCGCGTGATTGGTTGGGGCGCCGGCCAATCGCGCGCATCAGCTCACCTTGTTCCGAATGCAGCGGCACCGTATCTTGCTCACGTTAGGCTACGGTTGAGTGGAGGCCTTTCGGCTCGCGCTATCATCGAATTTACGCGAACTTTCGCAAGAACGCGGTCTGGGCGCTTGCCTAGCTGTCGATAAGCAACGTGTACCTGGAAGCGGATCGTTCCAGTTTCCCCCTTTGATGTTGCTGCACGGCTGCGCTCCCCCGTGTTTCGCAGTGGAGCATGTCTTCGCCTCAATGGGGTCCGCGGCTTAGGCGTCAAATGGATATTTCACGATTTTTGTTATGGCTGTGAAATATATTCTATAAATTTTTGATGTGTAACATCGTGTTTGCTCTGTTTGCCATATTGGATTATATCACGTATTACAGACAGTTCTGGACGGTGAGATGCATGTTATGTTGGGAACGGGCCGTCGGTCACCCGTACATGCCCGTTCTCTTCGGAGGCTGGCGCAGAATTGCAAACGGCATAGCTGCTTGGCAGCATGCTCAAATTACGAGCAGATTGTGGGCGCAGGTTACTAAGCTGCCTATTAAGGGCTAAGCTTAAGGGCTGAGCTGTTTCCGATGGTACCTGCATGACCGGAAACTCCGCCAACACATGTGTCTTTTAAAAAAATGAAAATGTAGAAGCATCACATGACCTTTCCGCCTAGCAGTACCTGCAACTCATTCTAATGTACGGTTTTCGATAAAACGAATCTTGGTGCTTTATCTTTGTGTGGAGCGTGCCAAGAGGGTTTGAGCAGGAAAGTGACACCTAACAAAGCTAGAGTTTTATTTCTGGGTGGGAACAGGTAAGATAAGTGTTTTTTTTTTTTGCTATCCTTGCGCCACTCAGAACGTGGCGGATCATACATGAAATTTGACTTTATTAACACATCTTAGTTTGTTTCGCCCTTGTCGGAGTCGGTGTGCAAGTGCACAACATATATATCTTTGTCTTTTAACTAGAAAAATTGAGTTTTTAGTTATTGTGCATGGCCTTTAGTCATAGCTGGTGGATCTCTGTTCCAGGGCTATTGCAGCTATTAACCCTGAAAGAGGAGCGAAGGTTGAGAAGAGGGGCGGGAATCAACACTGCCAGCCACCGAGAGTTGCTGCCCTGATAACAGCACTCAAAGACTACGACTTTTAGATTTTTGGCTCGTGTTGCTCTTTCTAGAACAGTACATATCTTTTCTAAATTAATAAGGGTTCTTATAATACATTGATGAATGCCATGCTCGCAAATAGTTTGGAGCTGAGAGACTGCTTAAATCTCATGGTTCCATGTTTTCACTTTCATTTTAATATTGTGTTATTTCAAACCAAGCTGTTTAGATTTTGGTTCTCAGGCGATGCTATACCAATGAAAATCAGTGTGTGATGCAAACGTGTCATATTTAGATATTGTTAAATTAGCTACAGGCAACCTCTCTGGAGCCGCGAGTTATGGAACCTCACAATTTATTTGGTGTAAAAGACGTCAAGATCGTATTTCTAATTTAATGTGCACTTTCTTTAAATCTTTGCACAGAAACCGTATTTTCTGCGAAAAGAACATTGAAATAAAAGAACAGCCGGGAAACACAACTTCTCAGTAACTTTAAGTATATTTTCTGCAATCGAAAAAGAAAAATGATGATGATGATTATGGATTTTTATGGCGCAAGGGCAGCTATGGCCAAAGAGCGCCATGTCACAAGGTATTTTTTCTTTTTCTCAAGGTGGGGTCAGGGACCCATTTCCCAAGCATTTCACCCTAAATAAGCCGAGCACCAGACCAGGGGAAAGCTTGTACCCATTGTATCACCGGTGGGTACCCGGCGGCACTGGGGATCGAACCCCGCACCTTCCGCATACGAGGCGGATGCTCAACCACTTGGCCACCGCTGCGGTGAAAAAGAAAAATGCAAGTAAATTAACAGCGCAGCCGAAAACACACAACTTAACTCAATTTACATTCCCAGATTTTCGGTACATGATGTAAAAAAAACACTGTAAATTAACAGAATAACTGAAAACAGTAAAGTGAACTCCACAGACATTTTACCATCTTTTAGCAAATAATGAGAAAGACAAATTTGAAAATCACGCACTTACTTGAAAACAGTTTATGGCATTTCACAGAAATTTCAGTGATTTTCGGTAAATAATAAAAAGTAACATTGTGAAATAATCGAACTGAAAAACAGAAATAGAGTTGTACATTTTCTGGCGGGACAGCTGCCAGAAAATGTTTTTTTTTTCAAAAAAAAAATTCAGTGTAGCGCTACGTCGGCGAGATGAGGTTTAGCAACGGGAAAGCGAGCGAGCGCGGGAAGTCGACAGTGGGGTGATCTGGCCTGAGAGGCGCGTGATCTGGGCGTGGAATTCGTCACGGATGCTCTGAAGATTTACGCGGGAAGGGAGAGATGCTGGTGGGGTGGAAGGCTGCGAGACTGCGCCGAGAGAAATTTCGGAGTACGAAATGTCCATGATGGAATGTGCCTGCGCAGCAAGCTTCTCCAAAGATAACCCTTGGGTGGGCACGAGCACCATTTGGACCGACGAGGGAAAGCACCTGGGAAAGCTGGGTCGAAGGTGGCAGCCTTGTCGCCCAGGAGCTGCTGGAGCCGCCCCAGCAACTGTGTTGATTTGCGGTCCCCCAGTTCTTCGAACGAGATGAGCTGCTGCAGGCGGCGATGTTCCGAGTCGGTTGTTCGCTTGATGAGCTCAGCAGCCAACGTGTCAAAGCGGGCGGAGTTATGAGAAGGTCGCCGACCTCGGCGGCAATCTCAGGTGGTAGCGACGCTGCGACGTGATGAAACTTCTGCGTCTGCGAAATGATGCGGCCCATAGTAAACTGGCTGTTTACCTGGGCAAGCCAGAGCTGAGGATCGGCTGCCGATAACTGGGCAGTCGAAGGGACAGCAGAGAGACGGCGCTGGAGAGTCCGTGGCCGGACATGGTAGAGGCGTTGTCGTCGGCCATGGCCATGGTGGGTGCGGGTTTTCCAGCGGACGTCCGGGTCATCATTTTGTCGAACCAATCAGTATAACACCGGTGCGATGAAGGTAATGGCTGATTTATTTGTTAACTGTTAGAGCTTATGAAGCCTTCACCCAGAGAGGACCGAACTGTTCGTGACACCGGCGCGAGGAGGGAGCTCAATTCGGCTGCACTTCGGTGTCATCATCTTCGGCGGCTGGTGCTGCTCCTGCTACGAAAGGCCGCTGCTGCTGCCAGAGATCTCTTATTCCAAGTAGCCTCAGCCCATCCTCGTTGCTGAGGAGAATGCTGAGCTTAGCCGTAGCAAGGACTGCGGTTCAGGCTGCCTATCCTCGTCTTTTATATGTAACGAGTCTTACCACAATTTTAAAAGCGAAATTTATTGCCCCAGGGAATCAATGAAGGGTGAAGGTGTGATAAATGATGTAGTAGAGATTAAATTAATGAAAAAAGGTAAGCTGATTTTAAGAAGTCATGCCGAGAACTATGGTACGGTCCCTGAGTCCAGGCAATGTATGAAGCAGGGTTGTGTGGTGCAAGGCCTGCTACCATCAGGTGCCGAATCCTTGTAGGCTTGATAGCTGGGCTGTCCCACAGTAAGTGATTTATGTCGGCTTTAATGTCATCGTGTTTACATATCGGACACACTGGCCGAGGAAACAAATCTCGTTACTGAGGCCACTTCCGAGTGACGCCTGGGTTGCCCTGACACAATTTTTTTTTTGGCTATAGTCCACTTTGCGCCGTGCCATCCAACTTATAAACCCCTTGACACACTATATTTGTGCTCATACTGATTACTCTTAAGCCCCATACACAGGGTGTTGATTTTAACAAGCGCCATATTTTAGCCTGGGGCGACCAAAAACCTTGTGTTTGGCGCTCTTTGGCCTTAGATGCCCTTGCGCAAAAAAAAAACCTAGCATCGTGAACATCATCACTTCTCTTAGCGGTAACGGGTGGGAACGAAAGGGTTTTTAACTATTATATTTTGTGTTAGCGGCGACATTAAAATTTCCGACGGTTGTATGAGCGCCCTAATTTGCTTGAAATTTCCATCTTTCGAACTCTTGGACGTCAGCACTGATTATTGAGTGCTACAGCGAAAATTACGTCGGTATTAGCTGAGAGGGCAGGAGATAGCGGTATGCAAATTGAAATTTTGCATAACATCCTGCACATGCTGCCTTTACTACCATGAGCACCTTTCATTTGAGATTTTTGCGTTTTGCTTTGTGCCATTCTGGTACTGAATTGCCGATGAAATGTGTCGCGCTGAATAAAGCGATGAAAAGCCGCATTCGTATTTTTATTTCTTGCTTTTCAAGTCTCAAAGCTGCAAGCGCTGTGCAAGGTAGCGACATGCTGGATTTTGTTACAATTTGGCGTTTTCTCAAAAGGCGATTGAAAACATGAGGAATGCGAAATATTTAATGCGCTCGTACCACACAGGCTACGAAGGCGCAATAACCGGAGAGACATGCTGAATTTACGGCATTCGCGGCTCTGCGCTCTAAGCCGTCTAGTTTGTCGACTTCCGCACTTGGATTAATCTGGTTCACGCCTGAACCACTGACACGAAGATGTTTCAAGTTGGTGCTCATAACGAATTGACTCCAACTTTTATTGTTCGAGTTTTTGTCCGGATTCATTGCGTTCACATATTCAACAAATGTTTGGCACTGGGATTAGACATTTTGGTGCGTGCCTCAATTCCGTCGCATCCAGAATATTTTAACGATTCCTAGAATTAGGTGTTGAACTTGTGGCAGCGTTTGGTACAACTGCAAGTGTCGGTAGTCGAACACACGTTCGGGAGGCTAGTGTGGCATCTTAACACAGGCCGGCACGGTTTGGACGCACCTTCGGGCTAGCCCACACTGGTTGAAAACACATGCACCGGCCAAAACACACCTTGGAGTGGTTTTTAGATGGGCTTTGAAAAGACGTAAGGCTGTTTCGCGCCGACGCCTGACATAAGACTAGGATATTCACATCGCTACTATTTATTCGTGCTGCTTGTGTTCACACTCGCGAGACATCCTTGGTGCTAGTGTGTTGTCCCTCTTAAGTCTCACTCAACAATCTGTCTGTCTGCTCGTGTTCACTTGTCGCGGTTTTTTTCGGCACGCAGCAATGCGCTGCCGCAGCAGCCGTATCAAAATTTTCTCATTTATTTTTTCCTGGTGCGACTACGCGCTTCGCGCAGCTGCTCCAGTGCAGCTGGGATGTGCTCCTTATGGTTGAAAAAATATGCGTTCTGTTTCTTGCGGCCTTTGAATTGGAAATTTGGTGTTTTTTTTATTCTAGATTGTATGTTCCCGCAATTACAACTGCCGCCTGTTCACTAGCGTGCGCTAGAGGGATTGTGAAAACGAAAGGGAAAAAATAGCGACATTCTCGCTCCGCCGGTTGGCACAAGAGGCTTCTACTAAGCAGCAGTGGGAACGCGATAAGACAACGCTCGGCGTCTGGCTCTTCGGTAACGCTCGTTTCTTGGTAACGATCCAGTAAACCTTCTTTCAAATTCGTTTGCGCTTCTTTCAAAATAGATTCTGTATTATTAGCCCTTTCGCACCCAATTCATCAATTCTTTAAAGAGAATGATGTAATTTGTATATTATGCCAGCTATTGTCATCTTCATTATCAGCCTGACTGTGTTCACTGCAGGACAAAGGCATCTTCCATATCTCTCCTATTAACCGGGTCCTGTGCGAGCTGCGGCACCCTTAGCCCCACAAGCTTCTAAATCTCTTCCGCCTGTCTAACATTTTGACTGTTGTAGCCTCACTCAAAAACTCTGTTAAAATACGCGCAATTACTCCTCAGCAACCACATAAGCATCGTGCTGCGGCTACAAATCAAACCGTTCACCTTCCAAAGAAAATTCATAGATGAAGAAAACAGAAGTTGTATGAAAGTTGTCTCCCAACTACGGCGTCTCTCATAGCCTTAGTTGCTTTGGGACGTTAAACCCCTATAAACCAAACCAGATGTTCACGATCCATGTAGGGAACTCGTTATCCAAGCAGCTTATACGAGGGAATGGTGTCCCTCAAGGCGGCGTTCTTAGCTGCACTCTATTCATAGTGGAAATAGACTCATTAAAGAGCGTCGGGCCTAGCTCCATATCATCTCTGTTTATGTTGATGATGTACAAATAAGCCACAAATTATGTAATCTGTCCATCTGTGAGCGGCAAATTCAGTTAGGAGTAAACAAAGTGTCAGATTGGGGAGACGAAAATGGATATAAAGTCAAAACAAAAAATACGGCCAGTGTACTCTCACAAAACAACGTGGTGTTAAGCCTAAACCCAACATCACACTTAACGGGCAGAGTATTTCTGTCCAAAAAGAGCGCAAATTTCATGACCTCATGGTTGACGAAAAACTTACATTCATCAAACACATTAAGCAATGAAGACTTAAATGCATGAAATCAGTGGACCTTCTTAAGATCCTGCCACGCCAGTCTTTGGGTAGAGATGAAGACTGCCTGCTGAATCTTCAAAACAGCGTAGTTGTATCAAGTATATACTACGACTCAATAGTGTACGAATCAGCACGAAAAAGAACCTTAAAAATGCTCGACGCTGTGTACCACCTGGGTCGTCGGTTGGCTTGTGGTGCTTTCCGTACAAGCCCAACTGCCAGTTTTTTTCATTGAGGCAGAGCGATGGTCCCTTGAACGACGGTTGAAGGATACAAGTATAACGTACGCTATGAGGGTATTAGCTCATGATTACCATTCATGCAACACACTATTGCGAAACCCAACCAGTACACTGCTCTTTTCAAACCGACCGTCTGAAACCCTACTTTACCCATTAGAGTCGCCGCACTTGTCAAAGACATGAACATACCAGTCTCCAATAATCTGCTGATTGCTTCTGAAGACATAATTGCTCCCTGGCAAGTGTATCCAGCTGATGGCGACGCATCTTTTCGTGAGGTTGGTAAGAATAGGTAATCAATTGCCATAAAATAGCATTTCCTCTGTCTACAAACAAAATATCAGTGCACACATTTTCACATTGATGCCTCAAAGACATCCTCATTTTCATGTGCAGTTCACAATTGTCAATTTTCTTAAACAAAAACAATGAATAGACACACAAGCATATTTACTGCGGAATGCCATGGTATTCTGTTGGCTTCTAGATTCATCCTGGAAAAGAAAGTCCCATGCTCTGTTATGTACTCAGATTCCTTAAATGTGATTATGGCATTGTCTTCTGGGAAGAACTGTTAAAACCCTGTAATGAATTCCCTCTTGAAATGCCTTATGTCTGCACGCACATTGAACCTAAAAATTATAGTACGCGAGGTGTCCGGTCACTGGAATAAATGGAAGTGAAGAAGCTGATATGCTTCCAGCATCAGGTGCCGAACTGAGTCGTATCGATGTAAACCAACTTCCATACCAGGACCTCAGGAAATATATTAGGACTGCTCTTCGCAAAGAGTGGCTGCAGGATTGGGATGAATAAACAGAGAACCAAGTGCACAAAATAAACAATGGGCTTGGGAGGTATGCCACGGAAAATCAAAATAGATTCAAAGAAGTTGCTCTCTGTATACTGAGGATAAGACATACATAGATAACACACACAACTCTTTTAAAGGATACTCCGGCAGCACAATACGTGAGATGTGGAACCCATATCTCAGTTATCCACACATTAATCATATGCCCCAGATTGTATGCGCAAAGACATCAGCACTTTCCGGAACTTTACTCATTTGAAATTCCAATGCACCTTCTTTATTTACAGGTGATCACCGCATGTGTTCATTGGATGAGGTTTTTAAATTTTTAGCTGATGTAGGTTTCTTATGAGAGACCTCATAATAGATGTAATCAAAGGTCCTCCTCATTGCTTACGAGAGTGCTATGCTTACCAATAGCGGCCAGACGGCTCGTCCTTCTTGCTGAGAAAAAGACTGGTTTTGATTGAGGCTACTTGGCTTGCCCTTTCATATATAACTCCTCTTAAACAATTTTTTGGCGCTATTGATCAGTTGAGTTCATTCCGGCAGATATTTATGCACCCTCTTCACACTCTATATTCATTCACAAACTCACTATCCTTAGGCCCCATGCACCCGCTGTTGATTTTAACCTCTGTATATATTTCAGGCTGAGACGACCAAAAATCTCGTGTTTGGCGCACTTTGGCCACAGATGTTCTTGCGCCATAAAAACCTAGCATCATCATCTGAGGCTCTGTCCTCACTCTGCATTTTAGACTTCAGCATACTTTGCCTGCTTAGGGCTCCTTGCTTGTGCCCTTGCTTCTTAAATTTTTCCGCTAAGGTGTTCATTTCCAAAGGAGCACTCCAATCAATCAACCAATCAGTCAATCAGTCAATTTTTTAATTTACATCGCCAAGATATTATGGGAGCAAACACAAATGTCGCCCCGGAGTTCGATTACTTGCCTGCGGCCCCTTCAAGATTAAAAATATAGTTGAATATGATGTTTTGACCTGAGTTTAACTCAAGGCGACAGTCGAGTTCTGTCACTCCTAGAGTCGAGATTCTCACCAGGGCTTTTGAATATTTTTTCATCATGTCATAAGATGTTAGTGAGAATATTTCCTGTAGCTTTTTGTCTTTCTGTTTCTTATCCGCCTTCTAGACCTGATTTTACACATCTTGTGTTCCCTGTCCCTGTGTCAGGCGTTTTTATAGCGGAGTTGGGAGCTTGTTTCTTGGGAGACTCTCGTGGCGATCCTCTTCTAGAAGGTCTGTCTTCGTATGTACTGTTAGACTTTTATCTTTTTCACTGACTACTCGTGCTTTGAGAAGCTCTCCTGTTGTTGGTCTGATTTTCCTCTTGTCCTTCTTTCTCCTAGTCCTATATTCTTCCACTTCATTGCCAGTTGTTGCATTAGAAAGGTCTCCAAAACTTCTATAGTTGGGGTTATCTTCACTCATTTTTTTGTTTTCTCTTGATGATGATGCGTCGTCGGCAAACCTTGGCTTGACCTCGTGATCACAACGTCACCTCACCGGCGGGCTATAAAAGGGGCTGCCTGAATAAATCGTTCCTTCTTGTTGTGTCATTCCTGCGTGATGCTATATTGCAGTGGCGACGAGATAGCGCGCCAGCGCTAGGCGAACTTACGTGCGCAAGAATGAGTGCCGGGCGGCCACCGGAATTCACGGATGCAGAAGGTACGTGGCCTACGTATCGTGTTCGGCTGGAGGCTTACTTCGAAGCCCATAGCATCGCGGAACCAACGAAGAAGCGAGCGCTGCTCATAGCTTCGCTCACAGACAGTGCGGTGCGAGTGGTGCAGGGGCGGTGTCATCCAAAACAAGTGAATGAGCTGAGTTACCAAGAAGTCGTCCAGCATTTGGAAGACCACTATGCTCCGCAAGTTAACGAGATCGCTGCAAGTTATGCTTTCTTCAGGCGCTCGCAAAAAGACGGGGAGTCTGCCCAGGACTTCATTGCGGAAATTAGGCGGCTAGCGGAGAAGTGCAACTTCGGAACGCCACTGGAGCGCATGTTACGGGACAGAATTGTGTGCGGTGTGCAAGATGAAGACGTCCGGCGACACTTACTGACTCAACGGAAGCTTACACTAGAAGAGGCGGAAGACTTTGTTGTCTCGGCACAGAAAGCCTCCCAGAACGCCAAAAGCATGCACTCTTCAGAGCCAGGAGAGGTACATTTTGCCCGTCAAAAGAGTCGTTCATCGAAGCCGCGCCCAAGGCTGGAGAAGTGCGATACATGTGGCAGGTGTGGTGGCGAGTCGCACACCGAGGCGGAATGCAAACACCTTCACGCGGTGTGCTACCGGTGCGGCAAACGAGGACATCTCCGCCGAATGTGCCAGTCCAGCAAGGGACCACCGGTCACATTGCAGCTGAAAGAGAATGCGGGTCCAAAGTTTTTTAAGGCCCGTACGGTTCCCTACGCTTTGAGGGACAAGATGTCTGAAGCGCTGGACCAACTGGTTGCGCAAGATGTCCTGGCGCCTGTGAAAACCGCCGAATGGGCAACACCAGTGGTACCCGTTTTAAAGGGCGATGGGTCTCTCCGAGTGTGCGGAGACTTTCGTATGACAGTGAATGCAGCCACAGTGATGGAACAGTACCCGTTGCCTCGAGTGGACGACATTTTTGCTAAGCTGAATGGCGGAGAAGTATTTACGACGTTGGACTTACGCCAAGCCTACAACCAGCTACCTTTAGACGCGGATGCTAAAAAGATAGCAGTGCTGAACACTCAGAAAGGCCTCTTCTGTTTCAACCGATTACCTTTTGGCATAAGTTCTGCTCCAGCTATATTCCAGAGGCGGATGGACGCGCTGCTGGGCGATATTCCAGGAGTTCAGGTGTACCTGGATGATATTATCATCGCTGAAAAAAAGGACGATGTATCAAGGCTGAAGAGGGTGCTGCAACGCCTGCGGGAGTACTGTCTCCGACTGCACAAGGATAAGTGCAAATTCCGGCAAGACGAAGTCACTTTTCTCGGCCATCGGATCGACGCTAAGGGTCTGCGACCAAAGGACGATAACATCAAGGCTGTTATCGAAGCCCCAGAACCTACTTCAGTGAGTGAGCTGAAAGCTTTTCTCGGACTTGTAAACTATTACGGCAAGTTCTTGCCCAATCTGGCCACTGTGCTGGCTCCGCTGTACGCCCTCCTAGCTAAAGGGGCCAAGTGGGAGTGGAACAAGGAACAAGAAAAAGCTGTTCAGAAAGTTAAGCAGGCAATTGTGGCTTCCAAGTTCCTTGCTCATTACGACCCGGATAAGCCACTGCGGCTTGAGTGCGATGCGTCATCAGTAGGCATTGGGGCCGTTTTGTCCCACCGTGTGAACGGTGTTGACTACCCCATCGGATTCCGGTCCAGGACACTCACAAAGGCAGAGCGTAACTACTCTCAGTTAGAAAAAGAAGCACTAGCACTGGTGTTCGGCGTCGCACAGTTCAAGGACTACTTGTATGGACATCGGTTCGTGTTAGTAACCGACCACAAGCCTCTTACTGGTTTATTCAATCCAGGCAAACCAATACCACCGATGGCGGCTGCGAGAATCCAGCGCTGGGCCTTGTTCCTTGGCAACTACAGCTACACATTGCAGTACCGCAAGGGCAGCGAGAATTCCAATGCAGACGCCCTCAGTCGCTTGCCATTGCCGGGTACGGAGCCGCGGGATGTCGCTCCCGACGAGTACGTTTTGTATGACCGGTGTCTTGAGGAAACGGCGGTCGGCGCCCGGGAGGTTGAACAAATGACAAACCGAGACGCCACTCTTCAACAGGTCAAAAGGTGGATTGCCGACGGATGGCCTCCGTATCTACCGCAGGATCTTGAGCATCTCCGGGCGTACTTCAACAGAAGAACAGAGCTAACCGTGAGCCACAATTTGGTGTACTGGGGACATCGCATTGTTCTACCTATGGCGGCGGCAAAGCGTTTGTTGGGGCTGCTCCATGAGACGCACCCTGGTATGACGTCCATGAAAAGCACGGCGAGAACGCTGTTTTGGTATCCGGGTCTGGATTCTGACATAGAGCGACTGGTGAAATCATGCTCTATTTGTGCACAGGCCGCTGCGATGCCACCGGCACAGATACCTTTGGCGTGGCCAGCAACCGGGGAAAGATGGAGCAGACTACACGCAGATTTCGCAGGCCCAATGGACGGACATATGGTATTGGTCGTCGTAGACTCTGAAACAAAATGGATAGAAGCAATTCCAATGAAAATTGCCACATCGCAAACAACGGTGGACGCACTACGGTCAATATTTGCACGCTTCGGCCTTCCAAAAACCTTCGTTTCAGATAACGGTCCACAATTTGTGGGCGCCGTTTTTCGCGAGTTTCTGGCACGAAACAACGTAGAGCAACTCACAACAGCCCCTTATCACCCACAATCGAATGGTTTAGCCGAAAGAGCTGTGCGCACGCTCAAGGAAGGGCTAAAGAAAAACCCTGGAAAAGACCTGGAAATGCGTATAGCTCGGTTTTTGTTCCGATATCGCCGAACGCCTGTTAAGCATGGCAAGTCGCCCGCGGAACACTTATTCGGCTACCAGATAAGAACAAAGATGGATTGCATCACGCCCGGTGAGAAGTCGGCAGAAAGCCAGCGAAGAGTAGGTGCGACTAAATTGGATGTGGGAGAACCGGTCTGGATGCGCAGTTTCGGAGCAGGTCGCAGGTGGATTCCAGGAGTAGTGCATGGTCAACAGGGCTCCAGGATGGTCTCCGTTGACTCGGAGCAAGGTCTTCAGCGGCGGCACTTGGACCAACTGAGACGTCGGACTGAATCAGAAGACAGAGCCCCTGGAGAAGTTGGCAAGCGGGAACCTGCGGACGACGCTCCGACCACGTCGCAAGATAGCCCAGAAGCATCCGGGACGGAAACTGGCCCGCCTGGGTTGCGAAGATCAACCAGACAGCGACGGCCACCTGTACGCTTTCCTCTTTAAGGGGGGAGAGATGATGCGTCGTCGGCAAACCTTGGCTTGACCACGTGATCACAACGTCACCTCACCGGCGGGCTATAAAAGGGGCTGCCTGAATAAATCGTTCCTTCTTGTTGTGTCATTCCTGCGTGATGCTATATTGCAGATGACTGTAGATTCTGTGAGAGTGTTTCAAACCCCTGGTGCCTCTGAAGGCTTTTTGTTGCTAAAAAATAAACTTTTCTACATTTACCAGAAAATTTCGCGGATTTTACATTGTTTCGCAAGAGTGGGTTGTGAATATTGAAGTAATCTTCCCACAGTTCATTTTTACTTTGCCCCGCCACGTCAACCTGGAAAAACCTAGTTTCGTAGTTTGGCAATACATTTGTGAGCTCGAGCCTAGCAATGACGTGGGGCGTCGGACCACAACTGTGGTTAAAGGTGAATTCGGAATTGAACACTAATTTTCACCGGGAACCGAACCAAACCCATATATTTTCGCCATCTTAAAACTGAGTCCAAAAAGGAAGGATTCAGAGAAACAGTTTCCAACCGCTTCGGTACCCGGTACAGCCCCACTTTTGGTGCGCCAGGACATACTAATTTTCTTTTAACGCGAGGTCATTAGTGCCACCATGGCGGAAAAACTGTGCGACGTCGGCAGCGACCGTTTGAAGCCTCGCAGCCGGAGCGGCCAGACAACCAACCTAGGTGGGCGATCTAAGTCACGCGACATGTTGTCGTCATCACAACCTGCCCATAGGATTGTGAGCAACCTGATCACTGTGGCAGTTGGCAGGTAATGGCTGGTCGTGAGCGATTTCTCGGGAATAGCAACCCGGGTCGCGGAAGCCCATCGGTTGCAGCACCTGGCACCGGCACAATGGCACGTCGACGAACCGCTACAACACTGCGCCAGGAGTTTTTTGACGACTCCAAGGCATATGTGACTGTCAAGTCGACAATGAACAATTTCCTATATATAAGTACTAACCTATTAAAATCATCGCGTCATACAGTTCAAGAAGGCTCTAAACTTTCCGAGGAGAGCACATAAACTCACTCAATCATCAATCACTGCGTTGTGTTGTCATGAACACCTGGGCCAAATAATACACTTCTACACGCAGCACAGAACCCACAATCAGGCGCGAAAGTTAACAAGCCCATTCCGGTGACTGTTTTGTTCTCGCTCCCTCCTCTGTCACACCGATCCCGTGTACACCAGCTCAGAGATGGTTACTGACTAGATTCTTTCAGACGTCAGGCAGCTGCCATGTCCGCGGCCAATAAATGGCATACCTCCGGCGGGTCAGGAAGCGCCGCACCCGGCGGTGCATTCTCGATCTGGATCACGTAACGAACTGACGCTTCCTATATTTTCTCCTCCGCTCCTCTGTCTTCCGCTGATGCCCTTCCAGCCCGCTCTCTCGGAGCCTCGCCTCCGCTTATCTTCTTCGCGCGCATGGCTCGTAATCCTCTGACCTAGCCCCGTTAATTTCTGCCCTGTCATGGGGCGTTTTTATGCTTCCACTTAAACTGTCTTAACGAGACTATGGAGCACGAAGCCTCCAACTTCCTCCGCGCCCGGCTGGCCGGCCGCCATCGCCGCGCGGGCAGTGTAGGCTGCTCGCACATGCTTCAAAATCTTCTTGATGAAGCAACAAAAACTGTCGAAGCCCAGGACGAAGCACACCGCCTAGTCTCAGCAATGAACCGCTCTCCAACTAAGGACGAACATCTTCAACAAAGCCGCGACTCTGCACAGCCGATCGCATCCAAACCGCTCACTCAAACCCTGCAGCCTGAAGAGCGAACCTTGCCTGATCCGGGCACCTCAGAGGCAGCAGCCACAAGTGTTCTCAACACCTTCCTCATTGACGCCGGACAACAAAGCTCCGTCCTCTTCCACCACCCTGTCACTGCCTCAAGCCTGGCTTGCGAGCAGAATCAACACCCTTCATCTACTCCATTGGGCGAGAATGGGAAGACAACGCAGCAGGACTCTGCAAACAACATAAAAGAATCATCACTTCTACCTACTTCCACACCGGACGAAGAGCATGAGGAGAGTATTCAGCGCTTCTCTATACGAGTGGAGCGTCCTCACAAGATCGAACACCGCTGAGCGAGGCCAATGAAGATCTCAGTTCGAAAGCTAACATACCCCCAGCCCGGACTCCATCTCCGCGCTCTCCTCTCGCAGTCGGTCGTGCCTGTAACAGCGGCCACAGCCGAAACTGCAAAGAAAGCTAGTATAGAGGGTGCATTCTCCGAGCAACAATTAATGCACAGCCTAAATGGGCTCTGCCTCGTTGGCGGCTCCTTTCACCTCTCAATCAACTACTTCAGCCACCGTGAGATGGCGCCCTGCGCTCTTCTCCTCCTTCGCCCACAGACCGCGCCCAGCCTTCGAGCGGACTGCCGCAGCGTCAGCGGAGACAGACCTTTCGCCCCTTAGAGCAAGCCCTTCCGAGTAGTGCGTCTGCTAGCGAAGCATAGCCGCAGACATAAGAAGCAGCAACGCGTACAACCCTTCCGCCTTGTGCGTCAGTGGCTGGATTCTCAAAAAGACAATAATAGCCCTAGCTCTACCAGAGCTGCCACTGAGACTGTCCTATATAGGCCGGCAGATAGAAAAGCTATAAATTTTAGCCTTCTCTGAAGAAGCTATTGGGGCAGAACTTTCCAAGATTCCCGAAGTAGAAAAAGTTCGCATAAACCACCGCAGAAACATTGTAGCCGTCGATATTCGCGTTTCAACTGATCTCCAGTATTAGGTACGTGGGGTAGTGACCATGCTCCCATCAGCATAGGTATCAGTTTGGGACAAATTTATAAAATTCGAATAAAAATTTCTGCAGCACGTTGGGATGGTGTACGGCAGGATGCAAAAATCATGCAGTTAACCCGAATACTCGTGGGCCCACCATTGAAACTGTTTTTCGGGATCATGCCATTCCAACGACAGTGAACGAAGATCAGCCAACTCCCGACCTTCACCTTCCTTCTACTACTTTTGGCACGCAGAAAACAGGCAGAGATACAGGCTGCTTAGAATCTTGACGACGTGCAAAGAAAAACTGATAAACCGAATGACGGCGCAGGCACGCCATTATGAACAGCAGCTTGCTTATAATTGGTGGAACGATCAGTGCAGTGCTGCGGGGTCAGGAACGACCAACAAGACCCTCTGGAGGACTCTTCATGGCATGGAAGAGGGGCGGGGGATCAAAGGTCATGCGGAGAGCATTTGGCACGCCATACTGCTAACGGCAGAGGAGTTCGCAGAGGACGTTTCACTCCTTTTCTTGGCAAATCATTCGCAGTATCCGGCTCGTCTACCGACAAAAGACGTGGTTGATAAAACGGTGATAACCTTACGATTTACCAAATTCGACGTATTGGCTGCTATTGAAGAAGCGAGTGGCAAACCTGCGCCAGGTAATGACGTTTCTTATAATGTTTTCAAGAACTTAGATGGAGACGCAGTTGACAGCCTGTTGGACGCGAAAAACGAGGTATGGTAAGCAGAAGAAATTCCGCCCGACTGGAAACATTCTGTGGTGATCTCAATACTAAAGGATGGGAAATCTCTCACAAGCCTACAACCTTTGTGGCCTATCTCGCTAATGCCACAATTTGCAACATCTGTGAAGAGATTATAGCCATGAGCCTATCATGGAGGTTTGAAAGTGAACATAAGTACCATGCTCCACAAATTAGGTTCCCTACAAGCCTTGTCACAGAAACTAGGTCGGCTATTGTGACAATGCCTTGCACATTCTCGGAAGGCCACTTTCTTTGGCGGCATCTTCCCCTTGTGAGACTAAGGACGCCTATGAACTGTGTGACTGCAGTGCGCGTTCTCGGAAGGCCGCTCTCACCTGCGACATCTTCCATTTGTGGGAACCCGGATAGGCTTGAACTCTGTGAGTCACAATCATTGAATGCATTGCGCGTTCTCGGAAGAAATGCGGAGGGGGCGGTGGAGGGGGGACTTGGAAATGCTGCCGTCGGCGGCGCTGAGATCAGAGAGAAGGAGACACTGCATCCTGGAAAAAGGGATCGCCCGAATTGACCGGAAGAAAAACGAGGAAAAACGAGCTAGGAAGGCGAAGACGTCGCTGGTAGTCGGTCCTCCGGACGGAAGCGAACAGGCCCTCTGGCAGAAGAGGAGCCTGAGCGAAGGAACAAGGTCCACTCCGCAGCCCCTCCGTTCCTTCTGACTTCGACGCCAACGCAGCGACATGTGCGCTTCGGCACTCCAGCCTCTGAATGTTGCGATATTCATGACTGATTGAGGGACTTTGACCCAAATTTGATAGGCTTGAGACACAAAAAGGCTTCAGCGGACAAGATGTCTGACACCGACGGAGCTCCCACTCCGCAGCCATCAATCGGAGCAAGCATGTTGGCATTAGGAAGCGTTATCCGACATTCACAGCTCATAAGACGGCGCTTCCAATCTGCGATTTCTTTTCCATCCTAGAAGAAATTGGGAAAATCCCAGCATGGTCCTATGCGCAACACCTGACAATGGCAAGATGCAAGGTCGCAGGAGCTGGTCATGTTTCATGTTTTTTTATGGCGGACGAAAAGGGTAAGTCCACAAATTCATTTTCGAAATTGAAGAAGCTCGAAGAACAGGGATACAAAACACCGCTGACTCACAGCTGAAATCTTTATTAGCTGCCAGCCACAATAAGTACCCAACTGCCAGCCAGAAATGGAAAACAAACCACACAACTAGAAAGCACAAAAAAACTCGAAATAAAGCGCACGCGTGTCAGCATTTGCAGCCGAGGTAGCGTTTTTTCTTCTTCTGACAGCGATACAGAGGATGCGCTTATACATTCTTCTGGGAGCCTTGCTATAATGTTTGTTTCTATAATCTCCGTTGTCAGCGAGTCACGGTTCCTATCACAACGCACTCGTTGTACAATGGCTTGAAGGCATCGATGTCATCTTCGTCATCATCATCATCGCTTTTTCAGTGTCTGCAGTGTTTGGCTACGTGGCCTACGATGGGGCCACGTGTGACGTTACAATCATGCTCCTTTAATCTTTCGTTGATACATCAGCCGGATTGGTCGATGTATTGCTTCCCGCATGATAGCGGCAAAGAGTAGATGACTGCCTCCTGGCAGGGGACCAAATGTTTAGCATGTCTTTTCAAGCTGCCGTGTGGTTCACTGTTGGCCGAATTAACTTTCTTCTTGAGGCTGAGCAATCGAATAGGTGCCGAAAACACGACAACAGCCACATGCTTTCCAATTCTCTTCAGGTTGTGCGAGACCTGATACAGATGTGACACAACGGCAACTTTTTTCTTTTTCTCTTTTTTAGTTTTGCTATTGACATTAGACCTAAACTTTTTCGGCAGTTTTCCTGTGACTTACGCCAAGACTTCTGAATTGTAACCGGCCTGAGTCAAACGATCTACTTGGTTGTGGAAACTTTACTCCAACCTGTGCTCACATGATTTTTTTACAACATTATCAAAAACTGAATGCACAATTTCTCTTTTCACGAGCTTCGAATGGGCTGATGAATATGGCAGGATGCGTTTTTGACCACGGGGCTCAAAAGCCTAACATACATGATATAAAGTGAATTCAAGTGTAAGACCTAAAAACCTGATAAAATCATTAACTATTACTTCGTGTGTTAAAATCATCGGTTTCAGGCCCTCAGAGAACACTGAAGAAAGATGAAGGAAGTGCTGCTTGAATTCGAGGTTGTCACATTCTAAAACACGAAGTAGTCGTCTACAAACTAAAAATCTCACAACGCGGGACCCTTCGAACCGCTCATTCAATATTTGGTCGCGCAATACAAGGAACATGTCACTAAGGATGGGCCAAAGGCATGGACTAATACAGATCCCACCGTTTTGAATGTTTAGATCACCATTTCATTCAGGAAAACTAGACTCTAGATTACAAGATAGCAGTTCGAGAAAGCTGCTTGTGGAAATCCCGCACTCATTCTGGAATGCAATCGCTTCATACTGGTCAATGAGGTGACTAACGGAAGCCATAATTTCAGCCTGAGGAAAAGTGTAGTGAAGCTCTTTAAGATCAATAAAAAATCCACAGAGTTTCTTATTGTAATTTTCTACTAATCTTAAAGACCTTTCCAATACTATTCGTCAGGCTGAAATGTGTTCTGTTAGTCACCTCATTGACCAGTATGGAGCCATTGCATTCCAGAAGAAGTGCGGGAATGGTGATGCATACATTAAAAAAGATGGAATCTGTATTGGTTCATGCCTTTCACCCCTCTTTAATGACATGTTCCTGGCTTTGCGCGACCAAATATTGAATTAGCGGTTCGAAGGGTCCCGCTTTTGTAGCATTTTCAGATATGTAGACGGCTACTTCGTGTTTTAGAGTGTGACAACCTCGAATTCGAGCAGTAGTTCCTTCATGTATTCGAGAGTGTGACGGCATACCATCTGGTCAGGAATCATGGTGATGAGGGTTGCTAGCTGGTCACTGCCCAAAGTCAAAAGATGAAAAGACGGTTCGGGAGGACTACGGATCCCTTGCTCACTATGAAGAAATCGGCGCATGGATCCGTTCTTGTATAGCACCCAGTAGCGTTTTTAATGATTTTGCATAGATAGGATGTAGAGCTCCGTCGTTCCTGTTTAGTGTGTTAGACGATGTCTGTATGATAAGACTCAAGGTTCTGCCGTGCTGATGTGTTCTTTTCTGTTGTCAATATCTTTACTTGATCGCAGTTAATCTCGTGGCCGGATTCTCGCACATGCTCGGGGATGGCGTCAGTTCTTACTTTCTGGTTTAGGACGTAGTTCTGGTGTTCTCTCAGGCGTCTCCTGAAGTCCTGTGTTTCACCAATATATATTGATGAGCAATCGGCGCAGTCAATTTCATACACAACACCTGGAAATCTTTCACGGGGGGGCTTGTCCTTCACGTTCAACAGTTCTGTTCGCACCTTGCCAGCGGGGATGTGCGCGATGTTGACGCCATGCTTGAGGAAAATACGTGCAAGCCCTTCGCTATTTCTCGCTACGTATGGGACAGCAGCTCGTTTTTTTTTTTCGTGCTCTCGATTTCTTCGGATACAGGTTGATTCGCTAGAATTCTTCTATCGGTGTTCCTGATGAAGCAAAGAGGGCAGCCGTTTCTTCGCAGGTCGGACTCTATTCTTTTCATTTCGCTCTTTAGATTGGAATCTTGACTGCAGACCTGTCTGGAACAGTTTATCAGGGAGACAACCAAAGACTTTTTGTGAGCGACTGGGTGCACAGAGCTGAAATGTATCTTCCAGAGTGCGTAGGTTTGCGGTAAACATTAAATATAAGGGCAGTCGGAGTACGGGTTGCTGTTGTGCCGAGGAATGGGAGGCAGCCGTCGGTTTTTTTCCTCAACAGTGAACTTGATTGAGGGTTCAGTGGCGTTCAGGTGGTACAGGTGGTCCTTCATGTTTCTTCAGTGCCCTCTGAGTGCCTGAAATTGATGAGTTGAAGACACGAAGTACCACTTTATGATTTTATAGTTTCTAGATCTCTCATTTAATTCACTTCATACCATGTATGTTGGCCCTTTGAGCCCCGTGGTCAAATACCCGTCCTGCCATATTCATCAGCCCATTCGAAGCTCGTGAAAAGAGCAATTGTGCATTCACTTTTTCACAATGTTGTAAAAAAATCATGTGAGCACAGGTTGGAGCAGTTTCACAACCAAGTAGATAGTTTGACACAGGCCGGTTACCGTTCAGAAGTTTTGGTTTCAGTCCCAGAAAAACTGCAGAAAAAGTTGAGGTCTAATGTCAATAGCAAAATTAAAAAGGAGAAAAAGAAATAACTTGCACTTGTGTCATATCTGCATCAGGTCTCGCAGAACGTGAAGAGAATTGGAAAGCATGTGGGGGTTGACGGTGTGTTTTCGACACCTATTCGATTGTCCAGCCTGGTGAAGAAAGTAACTTCGGCCAACAGTGAACTACGCGGCTGCTTGAAAAGGCATGGTAAACAATTTGTCCCCTGCCAGGAGGGAGTCATCTACTCTTTGCTGCTATCATTCGGAAAGCAATGCATCTGCCGTACCGGCCGATGTATCAACGAAAGATTACAGGAGCATGATTATAACGTCACACGTGGCCTCATCGTAGGCCATGCCGCCAAACACTGCATAGACAGCAAAAGCGATGATGATGATGATGACGAAGATAACATAGATGCCTGCAAGCCATTGTACAACAAGTGCGTTGTGATGGGTAGGAATTGCAAATCTCTGATAAGGGAGATTATAGAAGCACACATGATAGCAAGGCTTCCGGAAGAATGTATAAGCGCACACTCTGTATGGCTTATTAGGAAAACGCTACCGCGACTGCGAATGCTGACACGGTTGTGCTGTATTTCGAGTTTTTTTTATATTTTTGTCTTGTGTGCGTTGCTTTTCATTTCCGGCCGCCAGTTGGGTACTTATTCCGGCTGACAGCTAATAATTATTTAAGTTGTGACTCAGCGCTGTGCTGTGTCCCTGCCTGTGTCCTTCTTCTACGTCCCGTTCGTTGCGCTGTAGTCATGTAATATCGAAACCAACTCGCCCAACAACTACCTTTTCGTTTACAGATGTTCCGCGAGGTCGGACAGATTGTAGGGGAGTACGTGCGAACGTTTGCGTCTTTACTTTGCGCTTAGCACGCGATACGCTAAGAAGGGAGGAGGAAGGAGACCCGCTAAAGAAGAAATACGGGGAGGAGCTACTCAAAGATGAAATGATCGCTCTGTTTTTTGCCAGTTTGTGAGATCCCGAGCACCGGTTCATGCTCTCGCGCAAGTCGAGTGATATTACCGAGCTCAGGAGGCTGCATTGAATGAGGAGCAAAATGAGGCGCTAACCACGAGCACAGAGAGAGTATGCGTAGTCCAAGGAACAGGGCTAAGCCTGCAGGTTGCTCTTCTGACAGAGTGGCTAGACCGCATAGAACAGATGCTAGCGCAGGAGGTGGAACGCGAGGATGAAGCGCGGACTCAGCAGCGCCCACTCGTCCGAAACCGGAGACCGCCACAAAGCTTTTGATGAGATTTTGAGGTTTTGAGGAAAGTTCAAGAAAAGAGATTTTCAGGAAAAGGAAAAGAGACTTTGAGGAAATTGTGTGCTTCGCTTGCCAGAGTCGTGGACACATTGCACGCTTCTGCCAAAACGTGCGCCGAGGGCAGCCGCAAAATGAAGCAGTTGAGACCCGTCTCAAGCAAGACGGCAAAGAGGCTCCACGTGCTGTGTCAAGAAACTAGGACGCCCTCCCCAGTCTGAGGAGCGTGGTGAGGGAAGAGGGGATAATGAAGCATTGCTGGTTTGTGTTCCCGACAAGGCTTTCCATGTTGGCGGATGAACAAAGCGCCAAAGGTGACCGTGCGGTTTTGACAAGTCTCGAAAGAAAGAAGATCACGAGGTGTTGGAAGCGTCTGGCAGTGTTGTTTGTAGGCATATCGGGGGTTCCTCTTGACATAAGCGGTGTCTACCAGTTACATTTCACTCTCGGCGGAATTGCATTACATTACCGCTGCTACATATGTCCATACACAGTCTCTCTTCCAAAAGGACTGTCGAGTATCTTAGGACAGGATTTTTTTTAGAAGGACGAAGGTAGATGTCTACTTCTTGGAAGAAGCCGTCCATGTGGAGGACAGAAAAGTTCAGTTTTTGAACAGGAAAGCGGCTGGGATTTACACTACCGATACAGGTACCCAAGAAATCGTGGGATCGGTGGAGGTGTTCTCAGGAGTTGTAAAGATATTCGATGAGGCGATCATTCTTCCCTGGTCGGAGCATGTTTTGTGCACTTGTCTGCCTTCATATGTAGAGAGCGGTACCGTGGGAGTGCTTGAGCCGGTCGACACTCTTAGCAACGGCCTAAAGGCAGCCGCGTGCCTCGTGACTGTTAGGTGTGGCCACAGAGTGAATATGTGGGTGGTTGATTGCAGCCAGAAGCCACTGAGCCTCCCCACGGACAAAACAATGGATTTCTTTACTACTGCGATTCAGAGACGTGAGCCCATCGAACAAGTACTCGTCGCTATAGGGCATGGTGACCCTTCTGTCGCGCCAGGTGCTTTGTTCGATCTTTCTCACGAAAAGCCCCAGGAAAGGGAGGCGCTGACTGCCCTGCTGAACGAATACTTGGAGGTGTTGCCGCGACCAGCTTGGGTCTGGGCTGCTGTGGTGTTGTACAACCCGGGATAGAAACCGGCGCTTCGGCGCCCGGTGGCAAGCGCGCGTACCGAATTCCTTACTCCCAACGCGAGGAGATGGAGCGGCAGGTGCAGGATCTGATTGATCGCGGCATAGTCGAACACTCAGTCGCCATGGGAGGCACCAGCCCTATTTGTCGAGAAGCCAGATGGTTCCTACTGACTGGTGGTGAACTATCGCAAACTAAATGCAGTAGCTCGGATCGACCCGTACCCCATCCCCAATATACAGGAGACGCTTTCTCAGCTGAGCTCTGCCAAGTACTTCATGGCGGTGGATCTGGCGGCTGGATTTTCTTACATAGCAATGGACCCGGTAGTTGCCTACAAAACGGCATGCATGGAGCAAGTAAAAAACTAGGAGGGAGCATGACGTCACGCGCTCAGCCTCTGCAAGCCATCCTCCTCTGACGCCGCTGCCGAGGGCCCTTTCGCGCACTGACTCTTGGGAAATAGGCCCTCCACAGTTACCAGACTGCCAATCAGCTTAGATCGTGGTGGTTTTTAGTGAACGTCCGTGCTCCGATGTAGCGCAGCGCCTGTCTTGCAGCTTTGGCGGAATGCGTACCGAGGTTGTGTGAAGGCTCCGCGTCTCAACATTTCTGTTGATTGCGCTCTTGAGTTTTTGGTGCTCTGTAGAAAACTGCAGGTGAACTTTTCATCAATGGGTTCGTCGGGGGCACTGCGCATTTGAACTAACGTCGCTGTACGCTATACGTGTACGGTACTTCAGTACCGACGTGAAGAGGCGTTTTCATGGTCTTGCTAGAAATAAAAATTGCACATGCATGCCCGCTTTGAATGTCGCTAGAATTCAGAATTTTTCCCAGCGGCGTGCGGCCGTGAACTGGTCACTGCTCAACTGTGGTTCATAAAGAGAATGAAAGCGATTCCATTCATCGTTATACACACATACGGAGCGTTTATTTCAGCGCATGCTATAAGCGGATAATAAGCGAAGATAAAGAGCCTCTAAAAAAGGAGGCAGTGGCTTCCAGAGCGCTCACGGCGGACGGACGTGTTTAACGAGCGCTCCGGCGCGCTGCGCAAGATTCTATTTCTCGGACAGGCGGACTTCGGCCCGCCCATGGGCCCGCCGTTCTCCGCTACCTTCGGGGCGCAAGTCGCGCCAAATACGCTCGCGCACATACGCGGTTCCGACGTGAAATGCGGCAGTAAAGTATTTCTCTCTCTCGCTGTCGAGAAAAAGCGCCGACGGCTTTACGTCTGCCTGTCTGCCCCTGCGCGGGGTCTCCCGGCCCTCGGCGCTAGTTTGTTCGTCGGTTTCGGAGCCGATGCTCGGAGTTGACGCGGTGCTGTGGGCTCACGCAGTTGCTCGAGAACTGGCTGCCCTTGTCGGAAGACGACGGCAGATACCGTCCTATAGAATAATGCAGCTTTCGTTACTGCAACCTGACAGGCGCTGCCATTAGTCACAGTAGCAAGCTTTCTGTTTGTGATTGTGGCGAGGCAGTTTATGTTTGGAAAATGCACAAATATGATAACATTTATCCAAGCAAGCAGGTCATCATACATGAGGCACTCGTAGTAGCATACCTTCACAACGGCACAAACAGATCATATGGTACAAAATTTTCACAAAGTGGACACATATGCGAACGATCGAGATATGTATGGAAATATTTATACACACAACCGGGTCATCATACATGAGTCATACCCCGTAACATAACGGAAAAAGGGCAAGAACAAATCATATGGCACAAAATGTTCATAAGGAGCAGGATGACATGATTTATCGAAGCCAACACGTGAATGTTCATCCAAATTAACAGTCAGGTTAGCATCAACAGAACTCGTCTACACAGCTGCCAACAATATTAGTAATCTGCCAACACAATCAAAGCATTCACAAGGTACGATGGGACAAAAGCTTGCCAAGGTAACATATGAGTACGTCTATCCAAACAGTGGAACCATCATAAATCCCAAAGTGAGCTTGGTTCACACAGCTATTTGCAAATCTTTGAAGATACGACATTCACAGCAAGGTTCAATGCACTTTAAGAAACACGTGACAATATTTCGCTGTCCCTCAAAAAATGTGTTCTGTGCAGGCTATTGATCCGTCTGTATTGAATCATCCTTATCCTTGTGTATCGAAAGTCTCCTCGTTCACAGTATATAACTGAAGGACCCACTCATCACATAATAGAGGGAGTCGCACTTTTGCGCCATTTTTTCACCTGCATTATAGTTTTTATCTTGTTTCAACTAATAAGTTAAACAGACATAAATTGGTTAGAACACTATTTAATTGAAACTTTCAGAGCTTGGGTTCTTCAACAAAGATTCCGCCTCCAATGTTTAATTACAGTCTTGAAAGCCCTATGTAAGAAACGAAGTTTGTTCTGTTAAAGTAGTCAACTTATGGTTCTCACTATAACTGGTGCAAATACAGAAAAAGAACACTCAAACCATGAAGTGCACAGAATAAAATTAGATGTTACCTCTTTTTTCGAATAAAGTGAGCTTGCGATGCTCGTAAAACTTGAGCCTACCTTCACTGCTTTGTGTTTATGGTCGAATAGGTTGTCACTTTTGGCATGTCATGGCACACTGACGGCATCATAAATACGGCATTGTCATAATACGTAGTAAAATCATTTCTAAATTAAACAAATTGTGGGATGCAAGTCAGCAAAACAAACTTTTAAAGAGAGCCGTAAAGGTATTTCTCAACATATACATGTGCGAAATCACTTAATGATACCTGATAAATTGTGCCTTCACTGATTAAGATATTTCACTGTTTTCAAAAGGACCGTTTTGCAACATTTGACCACCACTACAATTTGCAGATAAGTGTGCCCTCTAAGAACATTGTAAAGTCCATTTGTGTACAACCAGTGCCACTACAAACTATGACCTGCACCTATTTTCAGCATCTGCAGTTTTGCAGCCCTTCCAGAATGCAGCTGCACATATAACTACCAAGAACATAAACTATGTTGTTATATTCACCAAATATATTATATTGTTACAGGTTCTATTTACAAATAATATTTACAAGGCAGGTCGAGAGGAGCCTGGTGCGCCGGCGGCAGCACGTGACATTTCCCCGTTCGCAGACGAAGCCCTCTGGGCCAGTCAATCAATCGGGGTCCCGAGAGTGGAATGGCTTCAGCCGTGCGACATGCACGACCTGGGTTGTCCTTGAGCGGCGTCCTTGCGTTGATTGGGGAGAGATGACATAGTTGAGGTCATTGAGGCGAGCAACAACGATGAACGGGCCTGTGTAGTGGGATAGCCGCTTTTTTGATAAGCCACGCTTGCGTAGGGGCGTCCACAACCATACAACATCACCGGGCAGGTAGGAGACATCCTTGCGCCGGCGGTCATAACGCTGCTTAGAGCGATGCTGTGATGCCAAGGTGCGTATCCGGGCAATCCGACGGGCTTCTTCAGCGCGACATAGAGTGTTGGCAATAGAAGGCTCGGTGTCGAGAGAGAAAGGTAAGATGCTGTCGAGGGAGCTTCGAGGCGGACGGGCATAAAGAAGGAAGAATGGGCTGTAACCAGTTATTTCATGCCTCGACGTGTTATAGGCGTATGTAATGAAGGGAAGCACGTCGTCCCAGTTCTTAAGGCGGGAATCGACATACATGGCCAGCATGGTCGTGAGTGTCCGATTGGTACGTTCAACCAGTCCATTAGTCTGGGGGTGGTACGGCGTCGAGTGGCGAAAATGGCATGAACTAAGACGCAGAAGCTCTTCCACAACGTCTGCCGTAAACTGGCGACCGCGGTCACTGATAACAACTCGAGGAGGTCCATGCCGGAGGATGACAGCACGAAGAAGGAAGAGCGAGACCTCAGCAGCGGTGGCGCAAGGTAGGGCGGCGGTATCACAGTAACGGGTGTGGTGATCAACGCACACTATAATCCAGCGGTTACCGTTGGACGAGCGGGGAAACGGGCTGAGCAGATCGAGTCCAACTTGTTCATATGGCGTGCTTGGAGGTGGCAAAGGATGCAGGCGTCCACCAGGCGGAGAAGTCGTGGGAAGCTTGAACCGCTGACACTGCACGCAGGTGGCCACGTAGCGCTGAACCATGTGACGCATTTTTGGCCAGTAAAAACGTTCTTTGATGCGGTTAAGGGTCCTGGCAAACCCCAAGTGCCCAGCCGTGACGTCAACGTGCATTGCCTGCAGAACAGAGGAGTACAGAGTAGCCGGAACGACGAGGAGAAAGCGCGCACCTCCAGGCGAGTAATTCGTTCTGTAGAGTAAACCGTCGCGAACGCAGAAAGGGCTTGCGGATGTCGGGTCACGGGCTTCGGCAAAAAGTGGCGCCAAGTGCTGATCCTTGCGTTGTTCCGTCTGGAAAGTGCCAAGATCTGGAAACTCTTGGGAAACGGCAGCGAGATAGTCATCGAAGTTTTCATCATCGGAAGTAGTAACCGTGAGCGGCAGCCGCGAGAGGCAATCTGCGTCGGCGTGTTGGCGGCCACTTTTGTAAGACACTTTGAAGTTAAACTCTTGAAGGCGTAACGCCCAGCGGGCCAACCGTCCGCAGGGGTCGCGTAGATTGACCAGCCAGCACAGAGAGTGATGGTCTGTGACGACTGTAAAAGCACGTCCATAAAGGTACGAACGAAACCGTTGTACGCCGAAAACAACGGCGAGACACTTTTGCTCTGTTACAGTGTAATTGCGTTCCGACTTGCTGAGGGTGCGACTTGCATAAGCGACAACGTGTTCATTGCCCTCATGGCGTTGGATAAGCACAGCACCCACGCCGATGCCGCTGGCGTCAGTGTGGAGTTCAGTCGGTGCTGTCGGGCAGAAATGACGCAATATTGGCCGCGAGGTGAGGAGAAACTTGAGCTGCCGAAACGCGGAGTCGCATTCGGGAGTCCAGTGGAAAGGGGTGTCTTTCTGCAGGAGACTTATAAGCGGGCAGGCTAAATCAGAAAACTTGGGAACGAAACGCCGAAAATATGAGCAAAGTCCTAGGAAACTCCTGAGCTCTTTTACTGATTTGGGTTCTTTGACACTGCTTACAGCTTCAACCTTCTGCGGGTCGGGTCTGAGGCCATCCTTGTCAACGAGATCACCAAGCACAGTAATTTGGCGTTCACCGAAGCGACACTTCTTCGAGTTCAGCACGAGGCCCGCTCTCTCTATGCAGTCTAGGACAATGGCTAAGCGGCTGTTATGTTCGGCGAAGGTCCTACCAAAAATAACAACATCGTCCAGATAACACATGCAAACTTGCCACTTCAGGCCACGTAAAAGCGTATCCATAAATCGTTCAAAAGTGGCAGGAGCGTTGCAAAGGCCGAAAGGCATAACATTAAATTCATACAACCCGTCAGGTGTCACGAATGCTGTCTTCTCTTTGTCTTGCGGGTGCATCGGGATCTGCCAGTACCCGGACCGTAGATCCACCGAGGAAAAGTAGGAGGCTGAGTGGAGGCAGTCAATGGCATCATCAACGCGCGGGAGCGGGTAAACATCCTTCTTTGTGACAGTGTTAAGCCGGCGGTAGTCGATACAAAATCGCCAAGCGCCATCTTTCTTTTTGACAAGGATCACTGGAGCAGCCCACGGGCTTGAAGATTCCTGAATGATGCCGCGGTGCAACATGTCACGGACTTGTTCATCGATTATCTGACGTTCGGAAGGCGAGACGCGGTATGGCTTCTGGCGAATCGGCTGTGCAGATCCAGTATTGATCATGTGATGGGTACGGGAAGCTGGAATCGGCGGTGGTTGGTCGCGACCAAAGTCAAACACGTCCGCATGCTTCATAAGAACGGCCACTAGTACCTGGCGGTCGCTAGTGGGTAGGGATTTGTTGACCATGGCTAGGAATTGAGAGTCGCTCAGATCGCGGCGTCTAGTTGGACGAGACACGTTGTCAGTGATCGCGGAAACTGGTACAGAAAAACGTTCTTCAAAGCCAGCAAGTTTTAAACCACATGGCAATACTGCAGGTTCGTTGGAATGATTGACAGTCCAAAGAGTGGCATGGCCCTTGGTCACATGGGCGACGCTGCGGGGTACTAGCACACTTTTCTTTGCACAGTTAAGGGAACAAGGTTCCACCACAGCATCGAAGGCATCAGAAATCGTGCTCGAGGACACAACGGGAACGAATATGGCAGAGATTGCTGGAACGACGGCATCTTCAGAGACAGAAAACACTTGGGCAACCACTGGCGAGTCTTCTATGAGAGCTGACCGAAGGCCAGGACTTAACGATATGCCACCACTGCGGAAGTCGAGAGTAGCGCCGAACTGGTGCAAAAAGTCAATACCGAGGATGATGTCTTGCGTAGAACGAGGGAGCACCGTGAATTCAGTTCGGAACATGTGGCCAGCGATCACTACATTCACAAAACAAATACCAATCGGAACCAATGATTCTCCCCCTACACCCCGGAATATAACAGCACGATCCCAAGCGAACATTATTTTACGACCCAGACGGTTCTTGAAAGTTGAACTCATCGCTGACATCGTGGCACCAGTGTCCACTAAGGCCATGACGCAAATACCGTCCACTAAAACTTCAAGGCGGTTCCTTAACATAACAATGGGCAGAGGAATTGGCACTATCGATGATCCGGCGACCGCACCTCCATCGGCCGCACACGCTAGTTTCCCGGGGACGGTGGGGAACGACGTTGGGGGAAAGGCGAGCGGCGAAAGCGGTGCGGAGGTGGAGTCAGACTTCTGTCGGAGGCAGGGGAGTCGTTCCGTGGTGGCGCGTAACTGGATGGGCGCTGAGACGATGCGAAGATACGGTCATGAACAGGCGCATTGAAACTCAGGCGAGGGTTCGACCATTGGCGCTGGGAGCGGGAAAACTGGCCCCGGCGACGGCAGAATCTAGAGATGTGACCGATCATACCACAGCGGTAACAAAGTGGTGGGTCGGGGGGGCACTCGGGATAACACTCCTCGTAGCCAGTGTCGAAACGACCATCGTACTCCGGCTGCCGCAGGTGGCGTTGCGGATGAGCTGGCGCCCTGGGGCCGGGGCGGGTGATCCGGGGAGCGTCGCTGTAATCAATGCGAGTAGCACTGGTAGGGGCCTGGGCAGACAAACTCCAAGGGGAGGAGCGGTAGGCGGGAGCCGCCTGCAGAGAACAGCTCCCATACGGGACCTCACTGCGGCGCGCAAGATCTTGATGCCGGGAGAGTTCGTCACGCACGATTTGACGGATGACGTCAGGGAGAGTCGCCGCATTCACAGGCTCGTGGAAATCCACGCTGGCGAAGGTGGTGACGTTAGGCAGGCGACCGAACTTGGGAGTAATTCGACGCAGTTTTAGAGCTTCAAAGGTGCGGCAGTGCTTGATGATATCCGTGGGCGAGTCTAAATTTTCTTTACTAATAAGAAAGCTGTAGATGTCCTCTGCGATGCCCTTGAGGAGATGACCAACGCGATCTTCGTCGGACATACTGGGATTAACGACTTTGCACAGCTTCAAGACCTCTTCTATGTAAGTCGTGCAGGTCTCTCCAGGCACTTGCGCTCTCTGAAGCAAAGACTGCTCAGCGCATTTTCGTTTGGCAACAGTATCCCCGAAGCAGCTGCGGAGCTCTTCCATGAAGCGGTCCCAACTTGTCATTGATGCCTCATGGTTTTCGAACCAAGTTAGCGCGGTGCCATCGAGAAAGAAGACGACATTGGCCAGCTGAGGAGTGGCATCCCAGCCATTGTATTTGCTCACCCGCTTGTAATTGGTGAGCCAATCATCCACGTCTTCGCCAGCCTTCCCGGAAAACGTCCGCGGCTCACGGTAGGGCTGCCAAGCGGGCGTTGCGGCGCCGGTCGGACGTGCGTCGGCTTCCTTGGGCATTTGCACGGGCAACGGTGGCAATCCGGCGATTCTTCGGCTGCAGCGGTTGCGAGATGGATCCGTGGTGATCTACCCAGCACCTCCACCACACTGTTACAGGTTCTATTTACAAATAATATTTACAAGGCAGGTCGAGAGGAGCCTGGTGCGCCGGCGGCAGGATACTTGACTTTCTCTTCTACTTCCAGCCGCCACACGTCTTCTTTATTCCTCAGAGCCCATGCGCAGCACGTGACAATATAAACAAGTAAAGCACGCAAATACACAAAAGTCATAGTAGAAAACATAGGCGTACCCTAAGGGTAAGCCCACCACATTGACATAATGTAATAGCAACCCTTAAGCCCCAGACCTAAGACCTATGACTTGAGCACTATGCATAAGTTTTAACCTTAATAAACCGCAAATAGGTCACGCAAACATCTTGGCATTTGCAGGATATGAACATGCACATACTGCTGCTGCATTCTATGTAAAGTTATTGGAGGTGCTGGACTTACCAACACATCTTGCGATGCTGACAAGTCACTTAACACGTCCACAGTAACAGACTCATACGAAATGTCCATATCTTCTGAGGCCACATGAGAAGCTGCCTGTAACGGTGCACGCAAGAAATGAATCCTGTCCACTGCAGGTGTATTTTTTTTTTAACAGGACTGCCTAGTGAGAGACTGAAAAAAATTCAACATATATACTGTATCATCTTGAGGCGTTTGCATCTCTCGATGAAAGGTGCCCATGGCGTCTGCTGTCAATGGCTCATTGCTTTCTCTCAGAGAACACTGGCAAAAAATAAAACACAATATCAAATATCTTTTCTTCTAGCCTAAAGGGGAAGGCATTCTGTTGCTCAGTTTCAATAGGAGGAGTAAGAAAGCTGTTCTAATTTTCAGCGCTTGCCTAAGAATAAATGTACAATGCGTACGTTTGTCATCAAGAAAAGCCAATAGAAACGGTCACTTAATATTTTATATTAAAATCGCATTTTTATTTAAAAAAATGCAGCCACAAATCAGCGGCTGCCTCTCAGCCTTACCATTGAAAAAAAAAATAATAAACTCTTTTGCATTCTGGTTATTCTTGAATGCAATTAGGAAAATTAAACCAAGTACACAGCAAAGTACACTTGCAGTCTTACAACACAGAGGATGGCCTTTTTGATTTATCTCGCGCACGAATAAAACCAGTGCGTATATTCCAGGGCATTAGGAGTACAGATGCTCAAGCGGCAGTAAATAACGGCATTTTTCGAAAAAAATATATGTTACAAACGCCATCCTTGTCGAGTTGCAAGAGCAATGGTTCCCGCTTTGATCTCCGCCACATTACTCAGCCAGCTTTGTAATTTCGTTTCCTATGGCTGTTTGACGTGTTATTTTCATATTTCACAGACTTGTTTATCTCTCAGAATGGAGGAACTCTAGCACGCAAAGGCAAACAGCTAGTCCAGCAAAAACCAGAGGATCGGAGTGTATATACGTTCGCGCTCAGCCGAAACGTGGAACCTGAGACTGAGCGCACTTTTACTCCCTCGAAAACCACCACCTTAAAAGTCAAACATGACCTCGATACATATGTGTAAAGCAACAAAAATGCGCCCTAAGTGCGCCTAGCTTTGACGTCGCCTGGCGAAGCACTAGTTGCCGCAAATTTATGTGTGTATTTTGCTTATTGAAAAATAACTATTTCACTATTTGCTTGAAATAATCGTGGACACAAGTGAAGACGAAAACGATAACGTACAGTCCCCAAACCTGTGAAATTGACGGAACGGCTCTTTGTTTCAGCCGACCGGAAACCATAAGATCCTCAAATTTGAAGTAAATAGAGCAGACACAGCTCCATTTCGATGGTGTCCAAGTTACGTCGCGTTCCAACGCTTCTCTCCAAAAAGTTTTCAGTTTAGGATCTTTTGGAAACCTGTTGTGATAGGTGCAGCACGTATCAAGATATGTGAAATTGAATCGGCATTCAGATTAAGTAACGTCATTTTTGTCCTAAGTCCCACTAAAACGATTTTCGTATTCAATATTACATATGGGCATGCCCTAGTCGGCAATAGTTTCGTTTTTCAAGGAATGAGCGAAGCGTATTTACTCACCGATGGAACGAAACCACAGGACGGCATTCTTCCGTGCGGCTCCGGCATCCCGGCGCGCAGCATTTCATTGCGCAGCTCAGACGACCTAGCCGCACTTCATGAAACACACGGGCGCACTGAGGCACTGGCCTCTCGGCACGTACAATTCTCCAAGCTCCATCACCTGTGTGCGCTTCTCGAATTTCGAGCGCAGCCGCGTTGATCGTCTGACACAACACAGCGAGAGAACGAAACCGAAACCGAAATCCGGTTAAGAACTACCGCTGCCTTGTCACGTGAGGGCCCATTTCCCATGATTCTTTCCATTATATTTTTTATGACTAGGCTTCAAGATTATGACCTCGCGCTCCCTCCTAGTTTTTCTTCCTCCATGAATCAATACGACCGCAGGGAACTATGAGTGGAAAATGATGCCAATGGGCCGGATCAATAGCCGCGCTCTCTGGCAGAGGACCGCCGCTGCTATCCTGGCGGTCCTTCTGGGAAAGTTGTACTTCGTGTATACACATGACATAATCAAATACTGTAAAAAATTTGAGATAGGGTGCCTCGATGCGCACGCCCCCTTCCACCGCTTCATGGAAGGTGGGGATATCCTTTGAAGGGGTCAGTACCGCCTCGGCGAAGGCGCCCGCATGTTTGTGCCCACTGCCGCCTGCGTGAGTTGCACGTGCTGGGGTCTGTTTCTCGTCTATTTCAGTTTTCCTTGGCCGCAAGACATGCCGGGGTGTTGCGGGCAAAAATCACCCCGAAATGGGTGGAGAATATTTGTATTTTCGAAAGATCCAAAAAACATGCTCCTGTGGATTGTAAAGGTGAAACGTGACAAATGACTGTCGCGACCAACACTTCATGCCCATGCAGTGTTTCGTGTCCTTGCTACGTGTACTAGTTACGTGTATAGCTTTAAATTAATACTCAACGTCAGTGCTAAAAACGGGATTAAGAGTTTTTGTAGACATTCATTATTATTTCACGCATGATACTGGGTACGATCGTTATGCCAACATATACCGCAGAATCGCGCATTGTGTTTAAAATGCTTAGCCAACGTATACGTCAGGACGCGCGGCTGCGGCCACGAATCGCGTATTTATAGTGTAAAAGAGACAAAGTTACAAGGAATACGGGACCTTGATCAGAACAGAACATATCAAATAGTTGCGTGGGTAGCACTGGCGCTCGGACGTTTGCGCTCTAGCCCTCTTCCGCTTGTAATCTGTTTGCTTAATGCTTCAAATGTCTCGTTACTGGTTGAAAATGGACATGAAAGCGAACCCATCAGGGATCATTACGCCGTAGCTGTTATCCGAGGTTCTGAAGAAAATAGGTAAAGGTGCGAAGGCTGCGCGACAAATTATTGAAGTTTAATATTTCATTGGTTGAGTGTCAATATTATGTCACCGAAATATTTCAAGCTGTTGATTTTTGCCGTCTGTGTGGTGATTTGTAGTTCTAATACTATACCAGTGATTGTTTTATACACCATTTGCAAAATTCCAAAAGTCCACCTTCCTGTAAAGCAATGTCCCTTCACCATGGCGCCCCGGCCTAGATGTTGGGAGCAGCTCTGTATTTAATACTTTAAGCCTCATACCACTTTGCTTGCTTGTGAAACTAGAACATGTGTGTGCTGTCCTAGAGTTCGACAAAGAAAGGTAGCTAGAGCTTGTACCGAAGCTTTCTGAAGCATATGCTTCCTCAGGACAGAAATGAAAGTGGGACTTGCAGTGTGGTTTTTCAGACACCCTCGCTGCAATCCGGTACTCGGTGAACGAAAAACTACTGGAGCAGGAAGCCGAAACCACAGCATGGTTTTTCGAACTTGTATCGAAGTGGTATACTCTGATGCATCTGGAACGGCGACAAAGTACATTGTGCCGAAGAAAAGAGTATGCTGAAATCGTGCAAGGAACCTTTCAAGGGGATCACGGAATGGACCCAAAGCTTTCTTAGTGCACAAACTCCTTTACAGGCTGTTGTTACGTACTTGAGTACAATGGTAAAGTTCAACGTGAGGGCTTGCCAACTACACAGTGCAACCGTTCACAAGCTTCTCATCTCCACCTATGCCCGAATCTGGTTATGCCTTCACCTGCGTAAGCTTGAAAATGAAAATAAGTTAACGGCCGCAGAAGCAAAACGTGTGCAGGAGTCAACTGAAAGTGAAGCCACAATTTTGATAGTGTGCATAAAGCTTGAGTGTACTTTGTGTACCATTTTTCTAGAAGTGTTTGTATTTTTTCGCATATAATTGTAATAAATTGATGGAGTAGTGTCGCAAAGCTTTTTTATCACTACTATACTTTTTGTGCATTCTTTCAGTGATTTCCACATAAGGGACTTGCTTTGATCAAAAAATAAAAAGTCAGTTAACGCAACGCGAACATTTTGCCAAAGTTCAATAGTCTAGAGTAGTACGTTTCATTGGGAGTTTTTAACTGCTGCGCTTCGAGCAAACTTTTTTGGCAGGTTAAGAAAAAGCTGTTAAACGCCGTCCCGCTGCAGTGGCTGAGTGGTTAAGGCACTCGGCTACTAAACCGGAGTACCAGGGATCGAACCCCACTGCGGTGGAAACGTTTCAATGGAGGCAAAACGCAAAATACGGTTGTGTGCTGTGCGATGTCAGCGAATGTTGAATATCCCCAGGTGGTCGAAGTTGTTCTGAAGCCCCTCACTAAGGCACTTATCTCTTTCCCTACTCTACTGCTTCGCCCGCGGCGCGGTTCAGGCCTCTTCCTAAATGAGAGCGAGAGTTATTACGCCTTTCGTTTCCTGAAGCCAAAATTATTTTTTAAACCCAGATAAAAGTGCCGACTATACATGAACATGTTTCAGAAAATATAGTATAAAAAATTCAGAAAGCACTTTCTGGACATAAAGTGCTGGTGGGGGAAGGCTTCAGCGTGGTGTTGCTGCCTGTGTCACTGATGCGTGGTTAAGATGTTAAGTACACAATTATCTGTGAAAATTAAATGCTGGAGACACTGGAGCGTGTTTGAAGGCATCCCTTTGATTTGATGCCTTTCTGCAAACACTCTCCAGTGTCCTCGAGACAAGAACTACGTACGCGTTGGCAGGAATATAGCAGTCGTTAGCACGCACTACTGCGGAACGGAAAGGTGGTGGTTCGAGTCCCATCGTGCACAAAGATTTATTTATTATCGAGTTGAAGAGCGTAACGAATGGACGGACGAACGCGAGCATGAGCCATTGAAAGCATTCGCCTTAATACTCGATGTCGCAAATACATTCCAAATACCGCACTCTAGCATCGTTTGTGCGTTTTTGTGTGCTCCCGAAGAATAACTGCCTTATCATAGGCAGTCATAGAGGTCCTTGACTTCGCCACAATTATGACATTTTATCATTTGAGTCATACGCCTTCTATTTATATTGATACATGTCACTCCGTGAGCAAAGCTCACTTTCAAGGAAGCGCGTTCAGCCCCTGTGCGCTCTCCCGAAGCGCGATGTACAGAGTGGGCACAAATATGTCGGACGCCGTAGCAGTCGACGCGGTAGTCCCCACCCTACACGGAGTGGTGGAGTAGGGCGCGCACATCGAGGCACCGTACTCTGACAGGCATTTTCGCGACATCGAAATAGGTTTTAGTGCGACTGCGAGGAGCAGGCCTCAGACTTAAGTCTTCTAAGTGCTAATGCCTAAACAAGGAGGTTAAATAGCTCGGACAAATTGTTTCAGCTGGCGGTGTCCAGCCTGATCCGGAAAAACTAAAATGCATTTCGGATCTTCAATCCCCGAGTAGTGTCCGCTAGGTCCGGCAGTTTCTCGGCTGGATTGGTTACTACCCAATGCACACAGGAATTCGCCATGCTAGCTAAGCTCCTGACCGCCTTATCCATCAAGAATGTTTCTTTTCGCTAGTCAAAGGATTAATTTGGGGCTCTAAAAAGAAATTTATTGAAAGCACCGCTGTTGCGCCACCCAGACATCAAATTTCCCTTTGTTATGGCCACAGATGTGTCAAAGTTCGCGGTTGGTGCCATGCTTTCACAGGTTATCGAGCTGTAGCTTTGGCTAGCCGACAGCTGAGCCCCACAGATCAGAAGTAAGGAGCCACGAGAGGGAGTGCCTCGCGGTTGTCTGCGAAGTAAACCACTTTATGTGCTACATTTATGGATGGCAGTTCAAGCTATTCAGACTTCCATCCTCTGAAATGGGGGATGAGTGTCAGAGACCCCAGCTCGCGGCTGGCTAGATGGAATTTACAGCTGCAAGAATATTCCTTTGAAGTAGAACATAACTCAGGCAGAGCACTCATCAACTCTGAAGCGCTGAGCCGCCAAGCCTTCATCTCAGCTGCATGCGATTTTGTCCCGTTAATTGACTCGGCCGAGTTGTGCGAGGAGCAGCGCAAATATACCGAGCTCAAGAGAATCATCAAAAGCCTAGAGGGAAAATTATCTGACCCTGAACAATTAGGCTACTTCTTTGGCAAACAAGGAACCATGTGCCGGCGGACGCGGCCGACGAGGAAAGTGACTTCAGAGACAACCACTTGGGAGAGGATCGTCACACCTAGGTCTATGGACAGAAAGGGTTATTCGTGCGTTTCACGACGCTCCCTGCACGGGCCTTGACGGCGCAGCGAAGACCCGCAAGCGGGTGGAGTGGTTCTACTTCCGAAGTGACATGCGACAGGACGTTATAGAATATTGCGCAAATTGTCATTCCTGACTAGAGAGAAAGTCACCCAAGGGTCGCTGGCCCGGACAAATTTTGTCCCGTTAATTGACTCGGCCGAGTTGTGCGAGGAGCAGCGCAAATATACCGAGCTCAAGAGAATCATCAAAAGCCTAGAGGGAAAATTATCTGACCCTGAACAATTAGGCTACTTCTTTGGCAAACAAGGAACCATGTGCCGGCGGACGCGGCCGACGAGGAAAGTGACTTCAGAGACAACCACTTGGGAGAGGATCGTCACACCTAGGTCTATGGACAGAAAGGGTTATTCGTGCGTTTCACGACGCTCCCTGCACGGGCCTTGACGGCGCAGCGAAGACCCGCAAGCGGGTGGAGTGGTTCTACTTCCGAAGTGACATGCGACAGGACGTTATAGAATATTGCGCAAATTGTCATTCCTGACTAGAGAGAAAGTCACCCAAGGGTCGCTGGCCCGGACAAATTCAGACGTTATGTTGAAACGAATGAGCCCTCACTCACTGACAGAAGAAACATGATCACATGCTCATACATTCTAAAGATCCGTTCCCTACCGAAATATATCTGCTACGAAATAGTTACAAGGTGCCCATCTAAAACACTCTTTAATAACAAACCGCAAACTACCAGGCCACTCCTCCTGCGTTTTTAAGAGATTTGCCAAAATCTCGGCGTACTCATTTCGCTACATAGTATTGTGCTGAGATGAGAGCCACTGCCTCCATGGGACAAGTTTCCTGTGATATGCGATTTCACTCTTGCAAAGTTTGACAAAGGGCATACTCCGCAGCAACATATACTGCAAGAATTTCTAGCACTCGAAAAAAAATACAATGGTGTCACCGATTTCACTTCACAGCTTCACTTTATTTAATACCCTAAAGAAACTGTATTTGTTTTCCTTGCCGAGTCCCATGCAACAGCAAGCGTACTCTTAGACAAGACGTACATTTTGTAACATACAACGTTTCTTTGAACTTTAGCGGTCCCACATCTATCCAAGCGGGAACCTTAGGGGATCCGGGCCTCCCCCAAAATCAAGTTCAACCTGCCCCCCCCCCCCCCCTGTTCTCTTGGCAGTGCTGAGCCAGATGTCAGCATTCACCCACCCTCTTTTAGAAATTACCCTAGGACACGCTCGGAAAAAATTCCTGGCTACGCGCCTCGTAACGGTGCATGTCCACAGTCCCATCGCAAGGCCCACACTAAACTTCTCAAATCCAAAGCCGAACTGCAACCACTGTTGCAGGGGTTTATTTGGCTATGATTAGGTCAACGGTAGGAGCAGTGAAACACAATCCGTGTTCGGTCAGGCTGAGCAGGCTCTCGCTCTGTGCGATGACAGTGTGGCTAGAGCACTGCCCAACTTCTTCACACCACCATCATGCATGTGGCGAGAAGTGTTTTGGAGTGTTGCGATGCTTTCTATGGCCGAAATGCTTGGTTGCAAATGGACCTAGAGAATGCAGTTAATCTCGCATTGCATGACATCTTTTTTTTACCTGTTAGAATATGTGAATATGGGAACTGCTGTTACGGTTGGTGCCATAATGATGCACTTGTACGGTGCGGTGTGCATTATCGTAAATAAAAAACTGGCAAAAGTTTCCAGTGGAATCATCTGCTAGGCAGGGCTTTCCACTATCCCGATCAGAGGTGGACAAATTTTCTTCTTTTTTGCCTCTCTTCCCTCACACTCTCTTCAATCCGTCGCCCTCCCTCACCTACATTTTAGGGAATTCCTTGGCCCTCCTTCGCCCTCATTCTCACTTCGTCGGCCCTCGCTGACCCTCGGCCTAACAATGCAGAATTTTAAAATTCGAGTTACTTTTCTTCGGTACCGATATGTGCCGTTGTTACTTAGTCGTACGGGGCGCAAGCGTTGTTCATTGTGCCCGGTTTCGGGGGTATCGCGCCACGTGGATCTTGCTTAGTGCAAGGAATAACACTGGACTACTGTCATGCTGCAGCCGATCACAGCGTTAAATTAGCTGTGCCGCGAGAATTGAGGCAGCGAAAAGCGGAAAACAAATTCTTCTCACGACGCCCTAAGTAGCCAATCAGAAACGAGCGGCGGAAAATTTTCAACCAGAAAATTCTCTGTGCTGCCGGTAAAATAGACACTGAGTTAATTAATCGGACCAACCTACTCACCGCTGCACACTCTATAAGCTTGTAAGGGGAGCAGCGGCAAACTGCTACTCCTCACGAGGGGAAGAGCAAGATTCGGACCGTTGACCGGCGACAGGGGCCACGGCTGATTATCTGCTGACCGAATACAAGAGGGGGGGGGGGGGAGGGGGGGGATTCTACTCTGAACCAAGTTACAACAAAACAATATATCGTGACGCGTTAAAGTGTAACGTGATTTCGAAAAGGCAAAGCCTTGATGCGTACAGGATTGAGGAATTACAATGCTACATAGATAAGACAAAAGAGTATGGTAAAAATATTTAACACATGGTTAATACCAGTATACTGGCCGAAAAACGCTTCATAAACGTACAGAAGGCACGTAATCCAACGGAGCAATACAAATACACTATACGAGACACATAGATTAAGCTACAAGAGCAAAACTGTTCGACAAAGCGGGTGGAAGCGGTGGCTTCTCAGCGGAGTGGCAAGGTAAGTAGAAAAGAACGCCACCGGGCAGCAGACGCTCGCTACGGGACCAGTGTGGTGTCACAGATGCCAGTGAGCTGAGGCCGTAGGTCATCGGCGCCGCAGTCTCCGCATTCGAGGTATCAGACTCAGGCCTTAGGCTGGCTTGCCGGCGACATTCCTGGCTGGCTTCACATGCATCGCACGCATCAACTTCCTCCAAGCAATCGGCCGGGTCCTGTTTTCGCTTGAGCTCGGTAAAGAACGAAAGGATATGTGGCTTCGCACTGCAGGCAGTAGAAGTGAAACTGCTTGTGCATGCGGATGATGTTGCTATTTTTGGCGCAAAGAAAGTTCTCAAAAAGCTGCTCTATGTTACGTTGTTGAACATAGCCCGACTGAAATTCTTTTGAGGGCATGGTGTTCTGGAGTGAGCGCTTTGTACACCTCATAAAATTAGGAACAAGAATAAGAACAATCAAAGCGGGTAGAAATAACAAAGTACATTAAGTACATATCCAGAATGAAAGAGAAGAGACATATGGCATTGAATTTAAGTTAAAAAGAATGCCAACCAAAAAAAATTTAAATTTGAAAGAGGCACTTAGGCACCATATAATTAGAGCAAACACGCTTGGACAATAATTTTGAATATTGGAAAACTGTAAGGTACTGGTATAGAAATATTAAAGGTAATGAGTCATTCTTCGATATGTAGCAAAATCATTCTTTCATGGTGTTTCCCATCAAAGTGTAGAAGAGCCTTGTGTAAAAATACTGGATGATATCTATGACGACTGCATGGCTACTATAGTCCTTTCAGCCGGCGCAGTGGCTGAGTGGTTATGGCGCTCGGCTGCTGGCCCGAAAGACGCGGGTTCGATCCCGGCCGCGGCGGTAGAATTTCGATGGAGGCGAAATTCTAGAGGCCCGTGTACTGTGCGATGTCAGTGCACGTTAAACCCCAGGTGGTCGAAATTTCCGGAGCCATTCACTACGGCGTCTCGCATAGCCTGAGTCGCTTTGGGACGTGTAACCCCCATAAACCCACAAAGCCATACAACTATAGCCCTTATAAAACCAGCAATAAAATTCCAATGAGGAAGGGTGCCAGGCTTAGAAGACACCATCTCGCCAATGCTTATCACCGCCGGTTTACAGAAGGTGTTCCGACGCCTGGATTGGGTACAGTTGGGGACATGAGTTAATGAATACCTAAATAATCGGCAATTTCCTGACGACATTGCCTTCCTGAGTCACCCAGGAGATGAGCTGCAACGCATGATCAATGAGTTAGACAGGAAGAGCAGACGAGTTCGTCTTAAAATTAACATTTAGAAAACCAATGTAACGTTCAGCAGTCTCTCAAGGGAACAGCAGTTCACAATGGGTAGGGAGGTGCTGGTAGTGGTAAAGTGCCTATTAATGTGTAATGTATTAAGTGGTGCCTATTAATCTGAAGCTTCCAAATAACTGTGCTGCAAGCTTTTCGTTATTCGCAACCAGGAAGGACCTTGACCCCCATTTTTTTAAGCTTTGTTGACCTTTGTGACTTTTCTTTCCTGTTCCTTATCGGTCTGTAGTTTTTTTTCGTCTTTTTTTTTAATTGCTTTGCTATGAAGTGTTACTTCAAGTGCGCATTTTGTTCCAAGACATTTATTATTCCTGTTTGTGTTTCTTCTTCCTTATATTTTTACAATTTTTTGCTCGTTATGTCTGCCTGCTGTAGTTTATTTTATTTTGCAGTGGACCTTCTCACTAGCCGCACGGCTATCGGTCCAAATATTTTTTTTATGTAATGGCTTGTAATTTCGAAAATAAAGGATGCTTTAACTGACTTTGAAACTAATACGTCTACTTAGGGCAGGTGGTGACAGCTGATCCGAATCATGCGAGGAAAATCACAGGAAGGATAAGAACGGAGTGGAGCGCTTATGGCAATTAAGTTCCCTCAGATCATGAATGGCAATTTACAAATATCCCCCAAGAGAACAGTTTTCAGCAGCTGTATCTTATCGGTACTCACCTACAGGGCAGAAACTTGGAGATTAACGAAAAAGGGTACTTTGGTTTGGGCTAGTTGGTGCATAGCTTCTGGATGATGTCAGGACGGCACGAAAAGAACAAGGACGAAAGAGGCACAAGTACATGCATTGTGCCCCTTCCTAAAAAAAAATATCCTTACCGACCCTGTCAATGCATGTTCCCACCTTATTGCCGTATCCATCTGCCAGTCACGAGTTGGCGCCTCTCCTGTTGTGTTCAATTGTGCCTCTTTCGTCCTTGTTCTTTTCGCGCCGTCCTGACATCATTAACGAAAAGGGTTCAGCTCAAGTTAAGGACAACGCAGGGAGCAGATGGAAAGAAAAATGATAGGTGTAACGTTAAGACACCAGTAGCGGGGAGAGTGGGTGAGGGTACAAAAGCGGGTTAATAACGTCCGAGTCGAAATCAAGAAGAAATAAGTTTTGGTCAGGGCATGCAATGCGAAGGCAAGATAACCGCTGGTCCTTAAGGGTAACAGAGTGGATTCCAAGAGAGGGCAAGCATAGCAGGGAGCGGCAGCAGTTTAGGTGGGCTTTCTGCTGAGCTGGTCTTTTTCTTTTCACGCTTTTCAGGTAAAACTGACAACTTTAGTAGGCATTATGCCTGAACAAGGTTCCCTGTCGCCATGATAACGCACCTCGCACATCACATCCTCCTCCCCCTCACCGGGCCTCCCTCCTCGGAGCGAAGACCCTATTTAAACTCCGCCAATGATGAACGCTCTGGTCAGGCGAAGTCAGGTCCTCTTGTCGAAACGTTGGCAAGCGCCCCGAGGCCTTCCCCTCCCTTGTTCGCTTTGCGTTTGACAAGAACCATCTACCCACCCTCTCTGCACCAATGTTTATAACTGTAGTTCCGTGCGTGCATACCAGTCACGGCTCCTGTTCTGCACAAAATCTGTCGCCGGCGGCGGCGTTATTGTGAGCAGAAAAGCAGGTGGCGCGTGGCCAAGGTGGCAACTGGCGCACCTGCCACCTTGATCACGTGACCTTGAGACGTAATCGAAACCTACCCATTCTGGCAGGTAGCAAACACCTCTTAACTGCGTTGCAACCATATTGTCACGTAGTGGTGACGGCAGGCGAAGCAGCGATGAAGACGGACGAAAGGGTCTTCTAAAAGAAAACTGTTTATTGGGCTGACTTGCACCCAAAATGGACTGAATTACGCGGCGCTGGAGCAATCCAGGCAGCCGCGAGACTGGGCAGCGGTTAACCCCCGTTCCTTCTGTGCAGAGCTTCGACGGCGATCAAGTGTTTTTGCGGCTGGACCATCGTCACCTCATCCCTGCCACATCACTGTGCTGTTGCGGCGGTACACACGTGTCGGCGCAAGATGTTCCTGCGGAAACTCCCCCTTGACGCGTCTGGCCTGGTCTGACGTCACCGCTCAGCTATAAAAGACTGCGTTGGTCGACGGGGGTCGTCATTTTGGAGCAATCCAGGCAGCCGCGAGACTGGGCAGCGGTTAACCCCCGTTCCTTCTGTGCAGGTACGTGCTGGAAGTCTTTTCCTGTTAGGTTAAAGAGCGTATCTCTGGCTGCTGGATTGCTCCACTTTTGGCGAGAATCATGTCTGATAAAGCGCCGTCAACGATCAAGGAACTAGCAAAGGCCCTGAATGAGTTATCCGCTCTTTTTGATGCCAAGCATGTAGAACTGAAAGATGCTGTGAAAACGGTGACTGAAACAGAGTTACAATCGCTGAAAGAATCTATGAGCTTGATCAATGAAAAGTTCGAGGGTTTCAGATCGGAAATGGTGGAGATGAGGAAAGAACTTGCTGTCACTAAAGCAGAAAATGAGGCAATAAGGAGTACTAACGCCCATTTGACATCAGAATTAAAGAAAGTCAGGAGAGAGTTGACTGATATGCAACAATACAGTCGCCGAAATAACCTGGAGATAAAGGGTGTTCCTGTGGTTGCGGACGAGAACCTCATCTCCACCATGAAAACGATTTCTGGATGCCTGAACACTGAAGTGGTCGAGTCTGACATTGAAGTTATTCATCGTGTACCTACAAAGAAAAAAGATGAACAGAACATAATTGTCAAATTTTTTTCCCGTACAGTGCGGGATAAAATTCTGAAAGTTGCAAAGAAGCAAAGGCTTAATGTTTCTCAGTTGGGTTTTGAAGGCAATACGCCCGTTTTTGTGAATGAGCACTTGTGTCCTGCTAATAAAGTATTGCTGGGAATGGCGGTGAAAGCAAAGAAAGAGAAAAAATGGAAGTTCACGTGGGTGTCAGACGGAAAAATTTTGATGCGCAAAGTTGAAAACTCGCATGTTCTTCACGTGACAAGTGCAGAAGACTTGCGACAAGTTCTCTAACACAATGGCTGTTTGTGTAAAGCAAATCGAGCAAACCTGGATAGAAAGGGAAAACATATCTATTTTGCATTGTAATATCCGCAGCATACATAAAAACTTAGACCTTCTTCTTTCCTATTTATCACAATTCTCCTTTCATTATGACATTATTGCAATTACAGAAACATGGTTAAAGGAAAATGAAACCGCTGAAATACCCGGATATGCCATGATATCTTTACCAAGGTGCCGCCAATCACGCGGTGGGGGTGTATCGCTTTTCATAAAGAATAGTGTTGATTACCAGGTTGTAAAAGCTAGCTCATGTAGTAAGCTGTCTGTCGAATCTCTTTTTGTACACCTAGGCTGTGGTCTTAACATTGCTGTGGTATACCGGCCTCCCAACGCAAGCGTAAAGGACTTTCTCTCGGATATGGAAACTATCTTCAACCCACTAATGACAACCAATACTCCACTTGTTATATGCGGTGATTTCAACATCGATCTTTTAAAAGATGGATGTTCCGAGTGCGACTACCTGCTTCTCATGCAGTCATTTAACCTTAAAAACGTTATTTCCTCACCTACTCGTATAACACAGACATCTGCATCCCTTATTGATCATATGTTCTGCAACAATGAAATGACTGTACGCGCTGGCGTTTGTGATACAGCTATTGCTGATCACTGTCCGACTTTCATGTGTTTACCACGCACTTACTTATATCCGCATTGCAAAACGTATTCTAGAGACAAAAGAACTCGAGTAAATTACGCCTGCGTTCGAAATTTCTTGCAGAGCATTGATTTTGTGAAATTGTACGACAGTGATGTGAATATAGAGTGTGAAAATTTTATCCGCTGCGTATCAAATGTCGTAATGAAATCCAAGCGCGAATGCACACGTCGTAACTACGAAGAAGCTGTGTGCCCGTGGATAACTGATCATATACTTGCGGTTCTAAAGAAAAAAGACTCCTTCTATCACAAATGGAAGCAAAACAATACAAACAATTATTATCACGGTCAATTCAAGCTTTATAGGAATAAGTCTGTTACGATGATGAGGAGAGCGAAAAAAATGTATTACAGTAATTTAGTCACGAAACCTGGCCTTGACTCGAAACAAGTTTGGAAAATTGTTAAGGACGTCACAGGACTTGGACCGAAGAAACGCGTTACCCCTAACGACCCCTCCGTACAGGTAGTCAATGACTTTAATAGCTACTTCTCCAATGTTGGTGAATCTCTTGCAAACCAGTTCTCTTTTCAGTCCACCTCTACTACCCTACCCAGAGTTGTCCACACCGATTTTAATCTAAATGCAGTCACTGTCGAGGAAATTACATCTGTAATAAGCGCACTGCAAGTTAATAAAGCGGCTGGGCACGACAGTATTCAGACTGCAGTTTTAAAGCATAGTATCGACATTCTGTGCAACCCACTATGCCATATATTTAACCATGCTATAGAGACTAGTTGCTACCCAAACATTCTAAAAATCGCGAAAGTTGTGCCTATTTATAAATCTGGAGACGAAAACAACCCAAGTAGTTATCGTCCAATATCTGTACTAAGCATTCTAAATACTCTTTTTGAGAAACTAATTGCCATTCAACTAAAAATATTCCTTAGTCAGTATAACATCATCTGTCACCAGCAGCACGGTTTCGTCCCAAACAGGTCGACCTCTACAGCCGTTCTAACGCTTTCCCAGTTGATAAATTCAGCTCTTAATAAAAACGAAATCGCAATTGGTATATTTTTAGACCTGAAGAAGGCGTTCGACACTGTATCACATCCAATATTACTGAGGAAACTAGCCGCCTATGGGATTGTTGATGACACACTGCAATTTTTCACCAGTTACTTATCAGGTCGACAACAGAAAGTGGTAATTAACAACCTTGAATCTACATATAGCTATATAAAATGCGGAGTACCCCAAGGATCGGTCCTGGGGCCTCTACTGTTTTCAATTTATATAAATGATCTTCCAGGTTCAGTCTCGCTTTCGCAGGTTCTCATGTATGCAGACGACACGGCCCTCATATTCACAGGTAAATCGGTTTCTGCGATGCAAGACGACATGAAGCAGGATTTAATGACTGTTTCCAACTGGTTCAGTAACAATAGATTAACATTGAACGTTGCGAAAACTAAATATGTCGTCTTCCATACAAGAAGAAGAAACGTTGATTTTAACCATATTAGGATTTCCTTGAACAATTGTATAATCGAATCAGTTCCTTCATTTAAATATCTTGGTGTTATCTTTGACAATAACCTTAACTGGAAGAATCAAGTGAACAGCGTTTGTAATAAAGCTGCGTTTGGTTGCTACGTCCTTATTAAGGCTAGACAATACTTTCCTCGCAACATATTACGAAGCTTGTACTTCTCATTCGTTCATTGTCATATGAGTTATTGCTGCGAATCATGGGGCCACACATACTCAACTTATCTCACACCTCTGCAACGGTTACAGAAGCGAGCACTAAGGATTATAACATATTCTCCATTGCATCATCCAAGTAACAATCTGTTTGAAGAAGTTCGAGTACTGATATTTTCCGCCCTACGCAACTACAAAATCTCCCTTCTAGTAAACTGCATGTTAACAACTAACTCTCCACTCCCGATGAGCTTATTCACTTTGCCTGTTCGCAACACAAGACATGCTGCCAATGGTAATTTTAATCTTCCGATCCATCACAACACATACGGTGAGAGATTAATTGAGTTCATTGGGACGAAAGTCTGGAATACATTGCCATTGGAAATAAAGCTTGCCAGAAATTTTAAACTATCTTCTAAATTATATTTCTTGCATAATCAAGTAATCATGTGATTTCCTTTTTGTGTTTCTGTGTTTCTTAAAATGCCGGTGTATACCTTCCTTTTACGTTTGCCAAAATGCCTTGTTTTTGCATGCGATCGGACACTGGATGCTTTTGCTGTGTTAATTCGCTGTTTTCATTTTTTTTCTCACTTTACATATTTATGTGGTTGCCTGAATGCCTAAATGACTTGATTTGTATTGGACCGGACACTAGCCATGTAGGCTATCGGTCCAAATATTTTGCACAATTTTTTTTTTAATTATGAAATAAAGCTTCCTTTGATTGATTGATTGAAGCGACAAGCGTGCTCGGCGGTCGTCGAACAGAATGCCCGCCGCTCTCGGCCGTGCTCAATTTAAAGCTGATAGCGAACTTTCGAGATAAAACGTGCAGAGTTACTAGAGCATTCCGGAAATGCGTAGAATCATCTCTGCCTGGTTACGATCGATCGAGATAAATCTAGTCGCGTCTTGCGTCGCAAAGAAAGCGGTAAGGTGGTGTGGCGGCAGATTTGAAAAACGAACAAACACTGCAAATATTTGCGGCATTACTCCCCTCTCAAAGAAGCATCGACCCGATGCATTAAAACAAATAATGCGACTAGTAAGAGAAAAAAACGTATCTTGCGAAAATAGAGCATAGAAGCGCGCGGCCTTTAGCGCGCATAATATGGCTTCACACGGACTACATGGACAACTTCTGGTCGTACGCGGCGTCGCTGGGATACAGTCATTGCGTCAGGATGACTTCATAATCTAGTTCACCTAGCCGACGGAGAACCTTGTACGGGCCGAAATAGCGGCGCAAAAGCTTTTCACTCAATCCACGGCGGCGAATGGGCGTCCACACCCAGACTTGGTCTCCTGCCTTGTATTTCGCGTTGCGTCTTCGTAGGTTGTAGCGTCTGGCGTCGGACCGCTGATGATCTTTGATCCGTAATCGGGCAAGCCTTCGAGCTTCTTCTGTGCGTTGAAGGTAGGCGGCAACGTCGACGTTCCCTTCTTCTGTAACGTTGGGCAGCATGGCGTCTAGTGTGGTCGTGGCCTCCTCCCTGCCATGGACGAGTCTAAAAGGCGTAATCTGGGTGGTCTCCTGCACTGCGGTGTTGTATTCGAAGACGACATAAGGCAGGATGACATCCCAGGTTTTGTGTTCGGTATCGACATACATGGCGAGCATATCGGCGATGGTTTTGTTCAGGCGCTCGGTCAGTCCGTTGGTCTGCGGATGGTATGCAGTTGTCCTCCGGTGGCTGGTTTGGCTGTAGCGCAGGATGGCTTGCGTTAGTTCCGCCGTAAATGCTGTTCCTCTGTCCGTGATGAGCACATAGGGGGCGCCGTGTCGAAGAAGAATTCACTCCACGAAAAATTTGGCGACTTCTGCAGCTGTTCCGTTCGGTAGGGCTTTCGCCTCGGCGTAGCGGGTCAGGTAGTCGGTCGCTATGATGATCCACTTATTTCCAGATGTCGACGTTGGAAAAGGGCCAAGCAAGTCCATGCCGATCTGCTGAAAGGGTCTTGAAGGAGGTTCAATGGGGTTCAGAAATCCTGCTGGTCGTGTGGGAGCAGTCTTTCGTCGCTGACAATCTCGGCAGGTTTTCACATAGTGTGCGACATCGGCAGACAGTCGGGGCCAGTAATACTTGTCTTGAATGCCGCGGAGGGTGCGAGTAAACCCGAGATGTCCAGCTGTCGGCTCGTCGTGTGAAGTCTGTAGAACTTCTTCGCGGAGACAAGTAGGTACAACAGGAAGGTAGGCTGTTTTGCTCTCTATAAAGTTCTTCTTCACAAGGACCTCATTCTGCACACAGACGGAAGACAGTCCTCGCTTGAATGAAGCGGGGGATGAAGAAACCTGCCTTCCAGGTACTCGATGAAGCCTTTTGGGGCGGGGTCGAGCGTTGCTGCTGGGCAAAAGAGCTGGGGCTGATGGGTCCCAGGAAGGCGTCCTCATCGTCGTCCGGCGGCGGTGCATCTATAGGGGCTCGTGAGAGGCAATCGGCGTCAGAGTGCTTGGGTCTGGACTTGTAAACGACGGTGACGTCAAACTCCTGGAGACGCAGACTCCATCGAGCGAGTCGGCCAGAGGGGTCCTTCAAATTGGCAAGCCAGCACAGCGCGTGGTGGTCGCTGACCACCTTGAACGGTCGTCCGTACAGGTATGGGGCCGAATTTCGACGTAGCCCAGATGATGGCAAGGCACTCCTTCTCAGTTGTTGAATAGTTAGCCTCTGCCTTGGAAAGGCAACGGCTAGCGTATGCGATGACTTTTTCCAGCCTGTCGCTTTTTTGAACGAGGACGGCGCCTAGGCCCATGCTGCTTGCGTCGGTATGAACTTCAGTATCGGCGTTTTCATCAAAATGCGCGAGGATCGGTGGGGACTGTAAACGACGCTGAAGTTCCTTGAAGGCCTCTGCTTGCGGCACTTCCCATTTAAACGGCACGTCTGCCTTCGTCAGTTGGGTCAGGGGCTCGGCGATGCGGGAAAGGTTTTTCACAAATCGTTGGTAATATGCGCACCATCAGAGAAATCTGCGTACTACTTTCTTATCGGCCGGCGGTGGAAACTGTTCAATAGCAGCTGTTTTATGCGGGTCTGGGCGGACTCCTTTCTTGCTAACGATGTGGCCTAGAAACAGCAGCTCTTCGTAGAAAAAGTGGCATTTCTCTGCTTTCAAGGTTAGGCCAGACGACTTGATTGCGTCTAGTACTGTTCGAAGTCTTTTGAGGTGCTCTTCAAAGTTCGAGGCGAAGACAACAACGTCATCTAAATATACCAGACGAATTTGCCACTTCAGGCCTGCCAGCACTGTATCCATTACTCGCAAACGTCGCTGGTGCGGAACAGAGACCAAATGGCATCACCTTGAACTCAAGCAGCCCATCTGGAGTGATGAATGCTGTCTTCTCGCGATCTCTTTCGTCGACCTCAATTTGCCAGTAGCCGCTCTTGAGGTCCATCGATGAGAAATATTTGGCGTTGCAGAGGCGATCCAGTGTGTCGTCGATGCGGGGGAGGGGGTAAACGTCCTTCATTGTTACGTTGTTCAAGCGGCGGTAATACACGCAGAATCGAAGTGCGCCGTCTTTCTTTGTCACTAGAACAACAGGTGCCGCCCATGGGCTGTTTGAAGGCTGGATGACGTCGTCGCGAAGCATTTCTTCGACTTGGTCCCGGATGGCTTGTCGTTCTCGCGGTGACACACGGTAGGGGCTTTGACGGAGAGGTCGGACGTGTTGATCCATTATAATGCGATGCTTGGCAATTGGCGTCTGTCGCACCTTCGGCGATGTCGAAAAACATTCAATGTAGCTTTGAAGCCGATTGCGGATCTGGTCTTGTCTGTTCCGGTGCAGGGCTGGTTGATGTCGAAAGTGGGCGAGTTCTCTTGGTCAGGCGAATCTTCTGCGGAGGGTCGGAGAGGTCGGAGTCTCGTACGTCAGATATTTCGTCGAAGAAAGCAATCGTCGTTCCTCTGTTAATGTGCCGGTATTCTTCGCTGAAGTTAGTCAGCAGTACTTCGGCCTGGTCATTGCGCGAATGTGCGATGCCTCTTGCGATGCTGATTCCGCGGTCTAGAAGCGACTGCATGTTGCCCTCGATGATGCCTTGAGCGTTAATGGCTTTCGTGGCACCTACGGTCACGATAACGCATGAACGGGGTGGGACACTCACTTCTTCCTCCAGGACACTCAGGGTGACGTGATTTTCCTGAGTTTTCATAGAAGTGATGGATTCGTCCGTCGAAAGCATGATCAGCTTGGATCGCAGGTCGATGATCGCTTGATGCTCATTAAGGAAATCCATACCCAAGATCACTTCGCGGGAGCATTGCGGTAGCACAACAAAGGTCGCAGGATAGGTGTGTCCTTTGACAGTCACTCGCGCTGTGCATCGTCCTGATGGCGTAATGAGGTGGCCCCCTGTGGTGCGAACTTGTGGGCCGTCCCAAGCCGTTGTGACTTTTCTCAGCTGCGCAGCGAATGCTCAATTCATCACCGAGTAATCGGCTCCTGTGTCAACTAGAGCGCTAACTTTCCGGCCGTCGATAGTCACTTCTAAGTCGGAGGTCCTGGCTCTTGAATTGCATGTCGCTCTCGGCGTCGGGTCACGGCTTCGTCGCGTATAGCGAGTCGCGGGTGGGGCGTCGTCTGGGTGGCGTCGTCGTTTTGAAGGTAGTTTGCGTCGTGGTCGGGGTTGTCATTTTGTGCGGGGTCGGTGCAGCGAGAGTAGGTTCTTCATGCGGCGTCGCGGGTGCAGCGTCTTTATGGGGCGTGGTCGGTGGAGGATCTTCGGCGTTTCGCTCGTGAGCAACCTCACCTCCAGAGGTTGCTGCCTTTAGTTTCTCCTACGGGGCTGGGAGACCTTCCTCGTATCGCGGCTGCGTAGCTACGGCGTGGCGACGCAAAGCGCGAGGTTGACGGCGATGGTGAGCGCGAAAAGCGGTTCGGCGTGTACTCTTCTCGACGCAGGTACTCGTCGATTTCCTGCGGACGTTGTCTGAAGCGTGGTCGTGGGGCGTTAACGGCAAATCCTTGATGACTGATACGTCGGTACGGGCAGTGACGAAGAATATGGGCGGCCTCACCGCAAGGAAGCGCAACGGCCGGTTGTCGGAAGTCCTCCAGGCGTCGCATGTCCTGGGGATTGAGCGTCGGTCATAGGCTGGGCGGGTGGGGGCTGGGAGGCGGCGTTGTGGAACAAGTGGCTCATCTAGGGGTTGTCGTTGGGGCTGAGCAGTCTTTACTGCAGCGGCGTAGGTCATGGCCTGGGGTTCTTTGGCCGTCGGGGTTTCAAGTGCCTGTTGCACTTCTTCCCGTACCACATCCATCAGAGTCGCTGCTTGTGGCTGTGTGGAGGATGGCAGTAATCGGCGTAGCTCCTCTCGGAAGATTTCGCGGATAACTTCCCGCAAGCTGTCGCTGGTGGTGGCCGGCGTGTCCGAACGGATTGCACAGGCAGAGGAAGGGCGGTTGTACTGCCGAGCTCGAACGTCGAGGGTCTTCTCAATCGTGCAGGCTTCTTGCATGAATTCCTCGACTGTTTTTGGCGGCGGGCGGACGAGGCTGCCAAAGAGTTGTTCTTTTACGCCGAGCATTAAAAACTGAACTTTCTTTTCCTCGGTCATCTCGGGGTCGGCGCAGCGAAATAGGCGCTTCATCTCCTCGACGTAACCGCGGACGGGCTCATTCGGAAGCTGGATCCTGGACTCGAGGAGTCGTTCGGCTCTTTCTTTCCTCATGACACTTTTGAATACCTTCAATAGTTCTATGTTGAATAGCTCCCATGTCGTAAGGAACGACTCGTAGTTTTCGTACCACGTGCGTGCGGAGCCATCCAATGAGAAGAACACGTGTACAATTTTTGCCGCATCATCCCACTTGTTTAATGACGCCACGCGCTCAAATTGATCCAACCATTATTTAGGGTCCTCGCCTAGGGATCCATTGAAAGTTGGCGGCACCCGCGGCTGCTGTAGTATGATCGGTGTCGACATCTTCGGCGAGGTTGCGGTGCTCGTAGCAGCGTCTTTTCGCAGTCTGGTGCGGTCCGGCAGTTTTCCGAACTCAGGCTCCTCTTCCTGGAGACGTCGGCTGGCTCGGTGAGCTGCTGGCTCGTCCTCGGGTGCGAAGCGCTAAGGGCTGGCTTCACGACTTGAAGGGGGCGTCCCGAATGGCTTATAACTGGACGCCCCACTCCAGTTGTAACCATCACAGTGCTGTGCGCGTGTGTGATTTAATTCCTCTAAAATGAACTAATCACGCGCACAACCTGGACACATTTCTTATTGTGTAAATAGTTTGTACATATTACTCTCTCTCCTGTCCTCTCTTCCTGTCCCCTCACCTCTTTCATTTAATTTCTCCATTCTGCCTGCTATCCTTTATTTCCGCTGCCCCAGCTCAGGTGCTTCAGTATCGATGGCAGATGCCGCGGCTAGCAAAAATCTTTTCCTTCCTTTTTACTATTATTTTTAATAAAACCACTACCACCACCATGGAAGGCCACCCCGCACCTCCACCAGATGTCACGTAGTGGTGAAGGCAGTCGAAGCAGCGATGAAGACGGACGAAAGGGTCTTCTAAAAGAAAACTGTTTATTGGGCTGACTTCTACCCAAAATGGACTGAATCACTCGGCGGCGGCGAAGCAACAAGCGTGTTAGGCGGTCGTCGAACAGAATGTCCGCCGCTGTCGGCGGTGCTCAATTTTAAGCTGATAGCGAACTTTCGAGATAAAGCGTGCAAAGTTACTAGAACATTCCGGAAATACGTAGAATCAGCTCTGCCTGGCTGCAATCAATCGAGATAAATCTAGTCGCGTCTTGCGTCGCAAAGAAAGCGATAAGGTGGTGTGGCGGCTGATTTGAAAAACGAACAAACACTTCAAATATTCGCGGAAATATTGCGGCTGTAAGGAGATACGAATTACACATGGCAACCTGCCTAGGCGTGTGTGTATACACCTTGGAAGGATGCCATCTGTCAAAAGGACAAACGGTTTTTTTTTCGTGAATGTAGGGTTGAGTGCTAGAGCACTAACTTGTCCGAGCTGGTTGAGGCCTTTCCTTTCGTTCAGCCCAATATTAAGGCCACCATGCTTGCACAATCACGCTTGAATTCGTATTAACACAAAATAATCGTCTATTCAACAGATACGAAATACTAGCATCAATCCAGAATTTCAACATAAAGGGGAACTTAAAAAAGGCTAGTGAAAGTGGCGACATGGCCTACAACACCAACCTACGGAAGGAGTCTGGATGTCTAACAGGCGGTATTTATTTTTTTTTATTTATCTATTTATTTTTTTATTTTCAATACCCTCAACACCAGGAGGCATTACAGAGAGGAGGGGCATACAAAAACACCAGTAGTTTTCTTAGAATTTTCGACCCCGATGATGGCAGCGATGAAAGCAGGGAAGTGGTTCCAGACATTTGCAGTTCGAGGAATATATTGATTCAAGCAAACGGTGGCTCTGCAGTGCGGGATTCTTACCTCAAAAATATGATCAGTGGGTGAGGATGTATAAGATGGAGGAAGCAGTGACTGAACTTTGAGTATAAGGTTAGTATAATAAACCCGCTGGAAAAGACATAACCCAAAATATTTTGCAGCGCAAAGAAAGAGCTGTAATACAGAGGGTTGACTTTAATGCAGATACGCTAGCTGTTCGTGAATAATTTGAAACAATAAAGCGGGCGGCGCGGTTCTGAACGGACATTGAAGTGTTAATTAGAGATAGTTTATTAGAATTCGAAAATGAGCATGCGTATTCTAGTTTGTCTTATTAACATCCTGTAAAAATGAGCTTAACGGAACTGTCTGCAGCTGTAAAATGGCGGCGTAACAAAGCGAGTGTGCGGTTAGCCTGATAAGATAAATAGTTCACGTGCATTTCCCAGGACAGATAGTGAGTAATGTGAATACCAAGATATTTGTACAATGAAGCAGGCGATAACGGTGCGTTATTAAGAACGTTGAGAGTGGTGTTATCGTAAGTTCGGCTACAAATACGCATGTGTTTGCACTTATTAGTGTTAAGTTTCATAAGCCAGTCACAGCACCATGAAGAAATTATATCCAGGTCCATCTATAAACACGCCTCAACACAGAGAATATTAATTATACGATATAGCATACAATCATCTGCAAAAAGATTAATGTGGGAAGAGACATTTTTAAGACGATCATTAATACAAATTAGAAACAAGAGTGGACCTAACACAAAATCTGAGGCACTTTAGATGTTACGGAAATAAAAGCCGAGTCATAACCATTAACTGAGACATATTGGCTTCGGTTTGAAAGAAAACAGTCGATCTAGCCTAAAACCTGATCATCAATATTTAGAGCATTGAGTTTAAATAGTATTAAGTCGTGCGAAACAGTGTCAAATGCCTTGGCAAAATCTTGGCTTGTACAAACAGCTCTGCGCCCCAGGGAGCACCTATTCTATGCCAAGATAGTATCGCCGCATTCAATGATATCCCGTTACGTCGCACGTATAGTCGCACGTTTTACAGTAGAGGAAGTTTTGTTATCAGTACGTCGAGATTAAATAATATTAGTGAGAAGCTGCTCTGGGCCTCAATCGCCAACTAATATCTCATCCGCACGCCACAGCCACCGACGCAACGCTGTTGGAGCATTGCGCACAGCTGAAGGTTGCGGCACACGCGGCCGCTTAGCCTGGCCGGCCGCCGGATGACGACGCGATGGCCCCGTCGCGGTAGTCGTGGCAGGCCTCGAAGACGCCCTCGCTTCTCCGCTTGATGCCCACCACAGCTCCTGGCCACGCAGACAGCGCCAGCTTGTGGTCGCGCCACACGAGACCAGCCAGCACATCCTGTTCCGAACAGAGAAAACACTATCGCAGCAAGAGCATCACAACCTGTCGAAAGTGAGAAGAGCGTAATGTCAAGCCGAGGAACAAGTTCTTATTTTAGCATGTCAAATCATTTCTACGGCAATTTTTGTAAAATATGCCGAACAACCTTTGAGAACCTTTGTCTCCTACTGTATGTGTTATATTTTGCTTATCTTTAGTACCTTCATTCAATGCAGAAAAGCGTCGAAGTATGCAGATGTCCCCTTCTTAATCTCAGGTAAAATTTTATTAGCTCGTGTTTTGCATTGATGCACTCTGCTCTCTTCCTCTCTGTTTACGTTGCACCTATCGTTTTCCCTTCTATAGCTCGCTGCGTTGGCCTCAGTGTATCTTCAACTCTTTCGCTTTCTCCACGTTTCCGCCCCTTAGGTGAGTAGAGATGTGATACACGTATGCACCAGCATGGACAAAAGTTTGTTTCAGGGGAAGAATTATATATGTGTGGTCAGGCAAAAAGCGTCAATGAAAAGCATTAAAGCACTAGGGCAGATGCATGCCACATCCTCCGCAATAAAATGCAGCTGTCTGGCGAGATAGGCAACGCAAAAAGTAATTCTTTTTTCGTGAATTGGCAACTTGCAGTCTTTAGTCTGTAAGCGTACATTTCTCTTGAAGAATATTGGCAAGAATATTCCTTCATCTGTCTAATGCATTTCACACCGCTCTTAATTTCGTCGCAAATTAATTCTCTAAGACCATTTGTGCGGTCACCTATTGCCCTAGACCGGTGTATTTCCTCGCCACATTCATTATCTTGTTTCCTATCCTAAACACCACTTGCTTTCTGAGACTGTCGAACATTACTTCTGTCTTCATCACATAGTCCGCTCGTTCTGCTCTGCATGTAAAGGTACTCAGCTATTCGTTGTGATTCCTTGCCTTTTTGTTTCTTAGCATGGCGATGTCATCAGTAAATGGGTGATCGCTAAGGTGTTCTTCATTTCATTTTTCCTTTGCTTTTCCCAGCCCAATCCTCTGAATACCTTTTGGAAACACGCCGTGAATAGGAGAGAAAAGATTGTGTCCCCTTGCCCGACACCTAACCTTGTTGGAATTTCATTATTTTCATACGTGGGGTAAGGCATCTGTGCGGCCACTACTCTAGCATTGCTAAACAAGCCACTGACATATCGCGTTTATGCACTGCCTGGATACGTGGTGAAGTGCTTAGTCAAGTATATGCGTCCTCGTAATATATGGGGATCATATATGCGGGGTCTGGTTATATGCTCAGGGCTGGTTATATGTTCGGGGCTAGTTGGCTAATAGCTGTAGTTATGTCAGGACGGCGCGAAAGGGACAAGGACACGAGAGGGACAAGAACACAAAAACAGGCGCCTTTCCTGTTGTGTTCTTGTGCCTGTCTCGTACTTGTCCCTTTCGCACAGTCCTGAGATAAACTAGAACAGGTTATATTCTGGGCATTTCAATGCACCGACAATAATTTAGTTGACTGACACTGAGGTAGATCTAATTCTATTAGCAATTACTAAGCAAAACACATTTGAAGCAAGGTGTACGATAATGGGCCTATAAATTTTCGATTCTTTCGTAGCACTTTCCTTAAGGAGCAGTTTAATATTAGCATTCTTCCATGCATCCAGTACGCTCGTGGTTACTGTGCATTGCTTGTGCAGGGCGCCAATTTTTCCTAGCATGATGCCTGCATCGTGCTACAGATTATCTGCATTTACTTGACGCTCAGCTGCCGCCTTTCCTATTTGCATGGGTTGTGTGACTTCCTTCGCTTCCATTTATCGGGATACCCATTTCCTCAGCCTCACTCCATCTGCTAGCGTCGTGATTTTTTCCGCTAATCAAAAAATTCCTCTAGAATTGCTAGGCTGCCCTAACTATCCTATGAATATTCCAAATGATAACTACCTTTTTCAGTGCGTACATAGAATTTTCGACCAAAATTAGTTTTTCATATCCACATATGAGGCTACCTCTGTACTTCGGAGCTTACTGAGTGCTCTTCACGGACAATAACATAGGCATTTCCTGAAGTTCGTTCAGATACTTCCTTGTAGTAATTTCTTGCAAGTTTGTTGATTAGCTTTGGAAATTCTGAAAGCTGTATTTTATCATTGGGGCTCGACTTTCATATTTTGGCGTAATTAACCAGACCTTTCTCCAGCTGAGATAACGCCCCAGTAACCTTCCTAGGTACCCTACCCCTTAATTGAATTGTGCACACCGGGACTATACATAGCTAAGGCTGTCGCTAATAGCATTCAGGCTAAGGTCATGTTCCTTGGATAAAGCGGAATATATATCTCCAGAGAGATGCTGAACTTCCTGTACCTTTCCTTTTACCACTAATAGGTGCATGTACTTATTCATTTACTACCTTTGCCCGTTCCTTATTCAAATCGAAGCCGATTATAGAGGTAAAAATCCTGTGGCTTCTACATCTGAACTTGCATCTTACTTCCACATCTTGCACGATATCAGCATGGGTGCACATGGTCTAGTTCGTTTTTAGATTCGCCGTTCGGCCTCTTTCAAGTCCGCTTCCTGTTCTCCCGTTTACGTATTGCCACACTACTAACCCCTATAGAGGCGCCGTATCGCGGCTAAACTGTATTACCTGGAAGTTGGCAAGCCTTGAGCCATCTCGGGGTTAAACGTTTTCTCGTCTTCATCTCTCAAGCTGCCTGCTGCCTTGCGCGTCCCAACAGCGCCTTGCGCGCTTAAGCAAACCAGCCCTGCGTACGTCATCTGTTTCTCGGTGACATATTTGGTGGAGAAGCTGGGTAACGACCCATGTACGCTGACCTCGAGGACACTCTTGACGTCAGTTCTCAACGCGTGGCTACAACACCAGACAACAAGGCGAGCCGCCGCCTGCGAGGCCTACAACCAGAGTTCGGCCAACTCACAACATTGGTGAGGGTAATGACGTCGGCTACGGCTAGCCAGGCAAGTCAGCAATCCGGGAATGCCCAACCATTCGTCCTTCACACACCTCGGTCGCCCCCATCATTCCACGGTGAGCGGTTTGTGGACGTCGAAGACTGGCTGGCTTGCTTTGAACGTGTAGCGGGCTTTAACGAGTGGGACGGCGAGCGCAAATTACGGAACGTGTACTTCGCACTACAGGACTCGGTCAAGACGTGGTACGAGAACCACGAAGCTTCCTTCACTAACTGGGAGACCTTTCGCCGAGAGCTTTTAGCCCCGTTCAACACCAGCGAACGAAAGAAGAAGGCTGAAATCGCCTTGCAATCGAGGTCGCGGCAGCCGAACGAGAACGTCGCCATGTTCATCGAGGACATGACGCGACTCTTCATCCGCGCCGACCCTGCTATGCCCGAGTCCAAGAAGGTATGCCACTTAATGCACGGCGTAAAAGAGAACTAGTTTGCCGGACTGGTACGTGACCCACCAAGAACGGTGGCCAACTTTGCCAAGGAAGCAACAAACATGTATCGTTCTCTGCAAGAACGGGGCGCGCAGTACGGCCGCCAGGCTAGTGTACTAGCCGCTCACCACTGTACGCCTACGTCGCCACCCACTGAGCAGCTTCGAGAGCTTGTGAGGAGTCTGGTGTACGAAAAAGTCGGGAAACTTCGCTTCGAAGCTCCACAGGCCAGCGTAGCTGCCATACCGGACGTGGTCCGAGATGAAGTCCGGCGAGCTGTTTAGTCGCCACCAGCTCCGCAGCCGGCGCCCTATGTGATGACATGCAGTCAAGCACTACAAAGCCGTCCTGGGCCAGTGAGGCAAGCCTTTTCCCTCGTCACTCCTGTGCCTTGATTGCAGTACCCAATCGTAGCTGTACCCACAGTACCGCAGGAGACCCGGTCCACGATGAGCAAAGCGCACGTTTGGCGTATGCCAAATAGGCCGCTCTGCTTCCACTGCGGGGAACGCAGCCACATCCTCCGCCACTGCCTCTACTCTACCTACCTCTACCGCAGAATGGGCTTAAGGTGGCTATCACCTGACGCCCCTCTACCACGCTACGGTGAACGGCCGCGGGACATCGAGCAGTACCTGTCCAATAACGTGCAGCCAACGACTTCGCAGCGACGCCAGTCCCGGTCGCCATTCCCAAGGCGGTTTTGTTCGCCGAGCCCCCCCCCCCCCCCCCCCCCCCGTCTTCTCGCCAGTTCCGAGGCACGTCCCCACATCGGGAAAACTTAAGACGGCGCCCTCCGGGGGTAGGGTCGCCGCTATTGGGTCAAGAGCCTCCACCCGATGATCCGCGGCTACGATCCGACCGACGACTACTCGACCTCACGACCTCAACGACAACGACACGCTGTGACCGACTGGTGTCTGCTGAAATCCCAGTAATCGCTGATAATCGCGATGTGACCGCACTTGTGGATACCGGAGCTGATTTTTCTCTAATGAGCAATCGGTTAGCCGAGGCCCTCAGAGAGGTTCTGACGCCTTGGTATGGACCACAGATCCGCGCCGCCGATGGCCATGTGGTTACGCCGATTGGCGTCTGCACGTCACGAATACAGATCCGCGGTGCTACTTTCCCTGGTTGCTTTGCTGTGCTGCCCTAGTGCTCCAAAGGCCTGATGCTCGGTTTGGATTTCCTACGGGAGTACGGTGCTGTCATCAACCTTCAGGACCTGGTCGTGTCATTTTTCACTCAATCCCCTGTTGACGGCGATCCCGAGCCACGCGGGACTAAGTTACGCGTCATTGACGACCACGTATTGACCCCGTCAAGAGCTAGCATGTTTGTTACCGTAGATTGCGATAACGGCACCGGAACTCGTGGCATCGCTGAAACCAACATGCTGCTTGGACGGCAAGTCTGTGTTACTCGCGGATCTGTTGAACTGAACAATGGCCGACCGAACTCTTGGTGACCAATTTTGACTGTGAACCTCAGTGTTTGCCTGGCAGAACAGTTATTGCGTATTTGGAAGAACTCAGCAAATTCACGGGACAGCACGCTTTGTCCGAAGCCTTAGGATCAGTGGAGGCACCGACCACTCCCATAAAAACTGACGTGAGCCCGAACATCCCGTCTAATCAGAAACGCTGCCTCGAAAGTGTTATGCAGTGTTTCTGCGACTGCTTTGCCTCGACCTCTAAGGTTAGGCAGACACCGCTCATAGATCACCGAATTATAATCGACGCCAACCAGCGACCGTTATGTCAGCCGCCTTACCGGATCTCTTCGAAGGAGCGTGATGCCATTCGCCGCCAAGTTCAATAAATGCTCCAGGACGACGTGATACGGCCGCCCACGAGCCCGTGGGGGTCGCCTGTTGTTCTAGTAGCAAAGAAAGATGGAACCCTATGGTTCTGTGTTGATTACCGACATTTAAACAAAGTCACAAAAAAGGATGTTTATTCTCTGCCGCGCATTCATGACTTTCTAAACCGGCTGCGCCACGTAACGTACTTCTCGTCGCTAGATTTACGCAGCGGCTATTGGAAAATCGAGGTGGACGAACGCGACCGGGAAAAGACCGCCTTTATTACAGCGGACGGTCCGTACGAATTCCGGGTGCTCTTTTTCGGCCTGTGCTTGGCTCCTGCAACCTTCCAGCGGATGATGGACACCGTTCTTGCCGATCTGAAATCGCAGTCCTGTCTCTTGTACTTGGATGACGTTGTCATCTTCTCTGATACGTTCGACGAGCACCTGAGACGCCTGCGCGCTGTGTTCGAAGCAATTCAGTCGGCCGGTCTTTCACTGAAGCCCGAAAAGTGTCACTTCACTTTCGAAGATTTCAGGTTTCTGGGCCACATCGTGAGTGAGTGCTAAAGGGGTTAGCCCCGAACCTGATAAGACAGCCGCCGTGGCTACTTTTCCTGTGCCCACCGATAAGGGAAATGTGCCGCTTTCTGGGTCTCTGCGCCTATTATCGGCGTCTTGTGCAGAACTTCTCCCAGATCGCTGAGCCCCTCACCCGCCTCACGAAAGATTCCGAACCGTTCTTCTGAAGCCTGGAGCAACATTCGGCCGCCACTGAACTGCACACTGACGCCAGCAACATCGGCCTCGGTGCGGTCCTTGTGCAATGGCAGGATGGTCTCGAACGTGTAATCGCATACGCGAGCCGCACCTTGTCACGATCTGAGGCAAACTATTCCACCAGCAGAAAAGAATGCCTGGCCTTAGTGTGGGCAGTGACCAAATTTCGCCCATACTTATATGGCCGCCCTTTCAGGGTCGTCAGTGACCACCACTCGCTGTGTTGGCTGGCGTACGTCAATGATCCCTCGGGACAGCTTGCACGCTGGAGCCTTCGACTTCAGGAAATCGATGTCACCATAGTCTATAAGTATGGTACGAAGCACAGTGATGCCGACTGTTTGTCTCGTGCTCCTATCAAGGACCCCCGACCTGACCCCGACAACGATTCAGTTTTTCTTGGCGCCATCTCCACGTCCATTCTCATTCAACAGCAAAGAGACGACAGTGAACTACGGCCCATCATTGAGTATCTGGAAGAAAGCGCTCAGTCTCCCCCACAAATCTTCTCACGCGGAATGTCGTCGTTTTGTTTACGCAACGGCATCCTGTATAAGAAAAACTACAGCCCGACCGAAGATGGTTATCTACACGTCGTGCCTACGGCTCTTCGCGACGAAGTCCTGCAGGCGTGCCATGATGACCCATCTTCTGGTCACCTGGGTTTTTGTTGAACTTTGGCACGAATACTGCGAAAGTACTACTTGCCCAGGGTTGCTGCAGTTGTGAAGCATTACGTAAGAACTCGCCGCGAGTGCCAGCGTCGCAAGACGCCGCCGACTAAGCCAGCCGGCCTACTGCAGCCTATTGATCCGCCTCAGGTCCCGTTCCATCAAGACGACATGGACTTAATCAGCCCATTTCCGGAGTCCTCGCTGGGCAACCGCTACATTGTGGTCACCACCGACTACCTAAGCCGATACTGTGAGACTACACCTCTTCCCCGTGGCACCGCTGACTAAATTGCGAACTTTTTTTTATCCAGAACATTCTGCTTCATAACGGTGCACCCACGATCGTTTTAACTGACAGAGGAACAGCGTCCACCTCGGCCCTTATGCAGGAAGTTATGCGCCTGAGCGGCACCAGTCACCGCAAGAAAACAGCTTACAACCCTCAAACGAACATCTCAACAAGACGATCGCCGACATGATTTCCATGTATGTCGACGCATATCACTGGAACTGGGACGGCATACTCCCTTACGTCACATTTGCCTATAATACTACAGTTCAGGAAGCGACACGCTTCACTCCATTTCGTTTAGTACATGGTCGCGAAGCCACAACCATGGTGGATGCTGTGCTGTTTCCAGCTAACACTACCTCCTCTGTTATGGGTTCTGCCCAATTCGTTCGTTTCGCTGAGGCCGCCCGCCAACTCGCTCGTGGGCGCACCAGCAAGTGCTCGACACTCGGCGCTACAACCTCCGCCATCGAAATGTGCGTTACCAGCCCGGCGAACAAGCCTGGGTGTGGAGCCCAATCCGCATGCGAGGGCGCTCTAAGAAGCTTTTACGCCGATACTTTGGCCCCATACGAGGTGTTGTGCCAGCTCAGTGCAGTCACGTACGAAGTTCTTCCCCCGGGAACAGTTTGCTCTTCTAGACGGCCGACTTCCGAAGTTGTCCACGTCGCCCGGATCAAGCCGCACCATGCCCGCTAGCCCCTCGCGCGTGTCAACACCACACGCCAGACACATGCGACTACCCTTATTGTCCTGCCTCCGATTGCTGCCGCACCGAGTCGGTGTCTTTCAGAGAGGGGGAGTAATGCCACACTAGTGGCGCCGTATCACGGCTAAACTGTATTACCTGGAAGTTGGCAAGCCTTGAGCCATCTCAGGGGCTAGATGTTTTCTCGTCCATCTCTCGAGCTGCCCGCTGCCTTGCGCGTCCCCACAGCGTCTTGCGCCTATAAGTAAACCAGCCCTGCGTGCGTCAACCGTTCCTCGGTAACAATATGATGGTATTCATTATTAATGCGATAGCATTAGAGCTGTCGTCACACCAAAACCGCTCCGCCAGGTGTCATAAAATTTCCTGATTGGCCGAGACAGTGATCACATTACGGATGTCACGTGGCCACCAAGAACCATTCAGAGCACGCCGCCATATCTGAAAGTATATCACCACCGGATGAGCTGGAAGGCTGTCGCAGTATCGATTTCGCTATACCAGAGAAGGAAATCATTTCAAGTAGGCGCATGACGTAATAAATTAATAAATATAATACTTTATGGCCGCGAGAGAACTTCAAACACGCGGCGACGCAAATATATCAGCTTCACTGGCCACTACATTAGACCACCACGCCATCGCTGCAGCTGAACGTGCCGCGTGTTTAACTGCCAGTCTCTCGCGCTGTGCTTTGGATGTCGTCTTCACAAACTCCCATCCGTGCGCAATGGATCCAGCACACACAGCCACCGCAAAGCCCTCTTAAAGTGACTTAAGCGGCCCCATAATTTTTTGTAAACAATTTCGCCCTGTGAGCTATACTGGTAGCCTTTCTATGCTATTCGTGGCACCTATGCCGTAGTCCCCCATTAACTGGTCGCCTTCGTGCTTCTTGCCTACCTCGGCACTTCACACTGCTGACTGCCGATTCTGCTGCTTTATACCGCATTTCAGTCATCTCGTACTGGTTAGGGGCGCGAAGGTCTCACCAGCGTTTCTCTAGTATTATAGAAATAATTACGATCATTGGCAATATCATTAATATTGCCAGCTATATTCTTATTGATCAATAATCCTACACCTTCTTCCCTGTACAGTAAACTGTGAAAACAGAATACATGTCTTTGAAATTGTATGTGCACGTGACCTCCAAACCTGGCTGACCCCTTTGACATCCTATTTATAGCCCCATCTCTCTTCGAACTGCAGTGCTAGGCTACACTAACTGAATAGGGTTCGTGCGTTAAACCTTTTCTGGCAGTTTCCGATGGCGGCCTGATCGGATGTAGAGATTCTTAGCACTCTCCGCAGCGTCACAGTTCTGAGCGTCACCTTCATCGGTTTCTCCGCAGCCCCAAAGGAATGAGGGCCGGGCGTTAATTGGTGCGTTCATATAGGAGGTGGGCATAAAGTACTGCACCAGGGTGGCCAAGTGCTGTTAGGGTGTGAGACCGCTCTTACATGTTACTCACTAAGTGTCTCTAGAGTGTTTCAAGCTTGACTAGCATAGCGTCGTTGGTTCTCCATCGGCTGTGTTCGCCAGGATCAGGCAGCAGCCGAGGCCTGGCTGTTCGAATCCGTCAAAGCACGGATATTTCCTTGCCGGTGGATACTTGCTGCGGCACCGGCATCTTAACGATGGGCCTGCTGCACGCCAAGCGGATTCTCTACCTCCACTACGCCGCTTCTGCTGAGGGTAGAAAAGAAGTTTGTAAGGGAGAGGGCAATAGTCGTCTTGAAAGAGTCAGCAGATAGCATTGCATATTTAGAAAAAACTAGGAGCGAGAAAAAGGCACATTTATCCTTCGTTATAAATGGCATGACGGAAATGCTAAGCGCATGTTCCGTGATGCACAACCTCAGTTTTCCTTCCTTCATACGTACAATTTGCCATTAGTTATGTTGCGAATAAAGACGCTGTCACCTTACTCGAGCCAAGCTCGGACGCCGGCTTCTGGAGCTGGCGCCGTGTATAATAAGAAAAGAGTTAGAAGCAAGCGATCGGCTTGGCTTCCTCGTTCGTCGGCGCGCCATGCAGAGTGCAGCAAACAGACCTCGTGCCCTACAACGTCATCTCATCTATCTCACAACGCCATCTATCTCACGCATCGGCGGACACCTGAACTGCGCCGTAAGGCAAGGGATAAAGAAGGGAGTGAAATAAGAAATGAAGAAAGAGGTGCCGTAGGGGAGGGCTCCGGAATAATTTCGACCACCTAGGGATCATTAACTTGCACTGCCATCGCACAGCACAAGGGCGCCTTAGCGTTTCGCCGCCATCGAAACGCAGCCGCCGCGTTCCGGTTCGAACCCGGGAAGGAAGGAAGGAAAACGTTTATTGATCTCTAGAGAGTAGGTGAGGAATTTGGCGGAGTCAGATGGTGTCTTCCATCTTAGAAATGGTCGTCTGCCCCTAGTCCAGGGCTCCGCTGGATGCCGCTGCCAGCTGTGCTCGCCGGATCAGGCCAAGTTGGACGTCCTGACGGTCGTTGGGGAGCATTCCTTCCCTTTGCTCCGCACTCGGTTTTGGTATTTTTGATGCCACCTCTATTTTCTGGCAAGCCCATGTTATGTGATAGAGCGTGGGTGTTTCATGGCACCATGGGCATTTGTCTGTGTATTGTGTGGGTTGTATTTTGTTGAGTGTATTTAGATACGGGCATGAGCCCGTCTGTAGCAGCCTCCAGGAGACGGCATCTTCCCTGGGGAAGATTTATGTTGTGGGGGCACCGTTTCCTGCAGCCCTTGTAGTGGTTTAAGATTGCCGAGTAATCTCTAGGGACAGGTTCGGCTTCCTCGAGGTCGCTTGTGGGGGGAGCTCGGTGAAAAGTGTACCCTCGAGCCACCCTGTCAACCACTTGGTTGCCTTCCACTCCCGCGTGTCCCGGCGTCCATACTATCGTATGTTTTGTTGGTTCTTCTTCTTCTGCGCTTTGTTTGGGTCGGTCCCCAGAGCGGAGTATGCGGAGCGCTCTGTGACCGATTAATCCACCAGTTCGAAGGAACCGATGAGGAGTTCCTAGACAAAGTGGGCATCAAGTGCTTCGGGGACACAAACCCGAGGACCTATGCAGGGGATTATCGGGAGAAAGAAAATCCTTCTTAGATACACCCATCACACGAGAAGAAGTCTATGCAGCAATTCCACACACAACTGGGAATACGGCAGCGGGTGCGGACAAAGTCAACAACGCACTCATCCGCAACCTCAATGATGAGCTAGTCGCATAATTAACCGGTTTCCTCAACAAGCACTGGGCAGCGGAGACCGTTCCCGAGGATTGGAAGCATGCAGAGGTGATTATGATTCCAAAACCGGGTAAAAAGCTACAAATCGAAAACCTAAGACCCATCTCCCTCACAGCGTGCCTCGGCAAGCTGTACGAGAGAGTGGTAACATTCAGGCTACAAGAATACATGGAGGATCACGAACTCTATCCCCACAGTATGTTCTGATTCAGGGCGAAACTCTCGACCCAACACGTACTTCTACAAATCAAAGGAGTTCTAAGTAACGTACCTAGGGAAAGGAGAGCGTGATAATGGCACTGGATATCAAACGAGCTTTTGACAACGTAAGCCACGAAGCCATCCTTACAGGCCTGGACGACCTGAACTGCGGCAGGAGGGTTTTCGGCTACGTCAAAGCTTTCCTCTCAAGTAGAACAGCGACGATAGGGCTGGGAGAACTCCGTTCGGAGAAGTTCCACACCCCTAACAAGGGAACTCCCCAAGGCTCGGTCATCTCACCTGCGCTTTTTAACGTTGCAATGATCAGCCTTGCAAAACAACTTAAGGAAGTCGAAGGAATACACCATGCCATGTATGCCGACAACATCACCATCTGGACCAATACGGACCAATCTGGACCAATACAAAGAAAAGGAAGAAAGACTACAGGAGGCCGCGACCTGTGTAGAGAACTACGAAAAAGCGAGAGGGCTAGCATGCTCCACCGAAAAATCAGAACTGCTCAGAGTCTGGAAAGGGAAACAAAACCGCACAGTCCCGAACAGCGAGAACCTTAGGCTCAACGTCTACCTAGAGGAAAAACCCATACCAGAGAAAACACTCATAAGAATCTTGGGCATGTGGGTACAATCAAACCAATGGTGTACGCATGTCCTTGCTCTACTCAAAGCTTCCACCCTACAAGTTGCCTGCATGATCACGCGCGTCTCCCATGAACGCTCGGGCATGCGAGAAGACACGCTAAAGCTGGTCAGGAGCCTAGTGATCAGCCGAGTCACCTACTGTCTTCATTCTACAACCCAATCAAAAGCGAAATCCACAGATTGATGCGATTATACGCAAAGCATACAAAGCAGCACTCCATCTACCACAATGCACATCCACAGAGAAGCTTTTAGCACTAGGACTTCATAACAACTTTGAAGCATTCAGAGAGCCACAACACATCGCCCAGTTGCAGAGACTACAGCAGACTCCGTCTGGCAGGGAGCTTCTGCAGAAGTTGGGATGCAACGAACAAATACAAGAAATCCAGCGAACCGCGACTATCCCGGACGGCATACGGGGCACAGAGTGACCCCCATCCCCAAGAACATGGACCCCAAACTACACGAAGAACGCAGAAAGGCGAGAGCCGAGTACATTCAAAAATCACTAGCCCCCAGGCGACAACGGTGTATGTGGACGCAGCCACATACTCCAGAAGGACGGGACAACACAATCCCAACGCGGTAGCGGCTCTGATAAACTCGGACATGCGGAAAATCATCAGCGCGTCGCTACGGGACTGCTCGGTAGTCGAGGCTGAAGAAGTGGCCGTCGCTCTAGCGGCAGCGGAGGGCTACCGGGCTAAGCGATCCTTAACAATACTAACTGACTCTCAAACGGCATGCCGAAACTTCATGTTAGGCAGAATAGGTCACAGAGCGCTCCGCATACTCGAAACCGGGAACTCCGGCTCAGTAGCCGAGCGCTCTAACCACTGAGCCACCGCGGCGGGAGAAATAATGTGCAAAAGAACGTAGCTGGCAACGTGGTTGGTCACGTGGTGCGGAGCCGCTGCCGGCGGCGCGACGCCGTGGCTGGTCACGCTGTTCGTTACGTGCTGGTCACGTGACCGGCCACGTGGTTGGTCACGTGGTGCGGAGCAGCTGCTGCTGCCGGCAGCGCGGCGCGCCAGCGAAACCGAGCTGGAATATCTGTGCGCATGCGCCGTGTCAAGTGGTACGAAGATGAAGCAGGCACGCCCAGCTAAACGGAGCGGCGAGAGACTGACTTTGCAATTCAATTGAGCAAGTTCCACTCTGCCAGCTGTAGCTTTCGCGTCAATCCAGGTGTAACCAGAGCTAAACCACCGCGAACATAGAGGAAGGAAAAATTGAGAGGACAGGCCGTCACGTGAAATTTTTTGAAACCATAAATGAGCTCAACGCCATATTGTCCGGGCGCGCTCTTGTTTATTTTTATCCGCGCTCTTGTTTATGTTTCTCCGCGCGCGCGTTTCAAACCACGCGAAGGAGCCGGCCTAAAGAGACTCCAGTGCGAGTAGCGCTTGGTTTCTGGCCGTTGTTCATGTTCCGGAGACGTCGGAAGCGTTCGTGCGAGACATTCGGCTCCTTCCAGTTATTGCTCTTTGCCGCGTCGTATCCGCCGCATCACCGCTCTCCCGTTCGAACGAAACAGTCCGGCCTTGCATGACAATAATCAATAGCATTCGGCGAAGGCACTTATCGCAACTGCAGTAAACTCGGGAAGGTACTTTCAATTATTACGGTGGCCCACCATGGTACGCAGTGTCTTTTGCCGCTTTCTCCTGCCTCGTTTTGCGACGGGAGAGGTATGTATCCCTGGGTTGCTTGCAGACTGCACTTGGCGAAATATACTGGCATACTTACATGCGGTTCATCCTCACGTGTTCATCGCAAGGTTAATTTCACCAGATGAGGTGAAGGGCACAAAATTTTAATCCATTGAAATTCCGTGTAAATATGCAGCTGCTGCAAAAATATAGCAGAAGAAAAGAAAACCTAGTGTAGCATACACTTTGAAGAGCATGCTTGTTTGTGTTCTCTCCTTTTTCTGATATAAACTGTTACCCATGGTGCCACAGAAATGGAACTTGTCCCTTTGTGCCGTGTATCATCTTTTATTTCTCTTTTATACAGTTTGTCTTGGATCGCGCTGTGTATTTCATAATGCTTCCGAACCAACTACCCCACCTTAATGCAGTGTCAAGAACAGTGTTTTGTTTTATGGCACATAAGCAGCTCAGGCCATCATGCGCCCAACTCAAGGCAAGGAAAATTGTTTTCTGCAGACGTTTTTAGAAATATTATTTATCGGTGGTGTGGAGGGTGTAAAACATTGTTTTGTATTACCTTATGATGAAGGAAGAAAGAAATTTTATGAATGGGTAATATTAAGAGCTTTGAAGAACGTCGGGTAGTCTCAGCAGGCATCCTTGGCTAGGCAAGGCTGTCGAGCCTCCCAACCAGTAAAACAAAACCGCAGCCTTAAAGATCCCCATGTGGTCAAAATTATTCCGGAGAGCTCCACTACGGCACCTCTTTCTTCCTTTCTTCTTTCATTCCCTCCTTTATCCCTTCTCTTACGGTGCGGTTCAGGTGTCCGCCGATATATGAGACAGATACTGCGTCATTTCCTTCCCCCCCTCCCCCCAAAAAAACAACAATACCAGCCTTCTCAGAAATGAGAAGGTGGCTGATGTGTATAAAAAATGAAGCAAATCAATGGCTAAAAATTCAGAGTTTGATGAGAAAGCCTGCTTCTCTTATAAAGCTAAAAACACATGTCGTGTCAAAAGTTGCATCTTCATTCAAAAGAAACATTGCGTGTGAAGGAATGTGTTCATTACAAAACTAAGTAAAATATTTTTACTAAGTTTTTCATGTTTTGTGCATGAGTATGAAATCTGATTAACTGTTAGGTCATCTCTACATGTTTCACAAATAGGTTTGTGTTCACTTGTCAACAAAAAACTGGGTGTGATGTGCATGTGGCCGATACGGAGAAGACATAAAATAACTTGAATGAAACGCTTCTCGTGCAAACATGACTTCCATTCACCTAGAACTGGCTTTACCAAGTGCAGTTTGTTGTTTCCTTCATTGTTCCAAGCTGTCTGCCATTTCTTATTTGATTCCTTTGTACTAATTTAATGCAATCCTTAAATGACATATTTACTTTTTGATTTCCTTGCCATGAGATTGCACAGCGCACAAATCTGCTCACTCGTTGCCTTTTATTCCGATATGACTCGGGACTAAGCACAGTTTCATGTTTTGTCCTAGAGCTGTGGCTGTTACAATGTTGTGTATGATGTCACCAATCATAGGAGTGATTTGCATTTCTAGAATGGAGAGAAGTAAGTAAACTTAAGGAGTCTATGTAAATAATACTGTTTGTGACGTTCTCGTATACTATTTGTTCAATGGCTACACAGACGGCGTAACATTCGGCAGTGAAAATTGATGCGCACTGTGGAAACCTATTTCATTCCAATTCCTTTTTTATCACTGCGCTTCCTAAGTAAATATCAGTGTTTCAGCCATCTGTATAAAAAATGTGTGAAAGTACCGTATTTTTCCTCAAGTGCAAGAAATTCTTGTGTTATATGTTGCTGTGGAGTTTTACGGAACTGTGTAAGAGTGAAACCAGAGATTGTAGGAAAATTATACCATGGAGGAAGTGGATCTCAGCTTCGAGCAATGGCAGGTAATGTCAGTGTTAAGTACTGCCTTTAAACTGAAGCTCACTGAAAATTTTTAGTGCATGTGTCTCCCTGGAAGCTTTCTGTGTCCAGCTTGCTGCAACGAAGCTTATATTTAAAAGGCCTTCTGCAACACTTTGTATTTGAGAGCATAATGATTTTTGAGTGGACAGCTGTCAAATGTGCTCATGAGGTTGAAAAAACCTTTCTTTTCTAGAAGGAATTTGTTTGCTAGAAGGAATCTTCGTGCATGACATCCCTGAGCAAGGTATTTGATGTCTCGTTGTTTGCATGCTATGCACGCATAACAGTGGCCCACATCCTGGCCACACTTTAATCATGATCTGTGGTGGATAGCACAACCCTATCAGTTTTATGCTGAATGAGTGTGCACCTGTTGCTTTTGGCTGAGTCCTGAACAATGCTGCCATGCATGGTCACACGCCAGCTTAGTGCTCAGCCTGCCTGTTAATGCTGCTCTTGTTCTTTAATGTTGCCATCTGTCTCCATTGCGTATATTAGGGCAGCTGTGTCAACAGGGCCTTCTGATAAAGCAGTGAGAAGCAGAAAAATCCTGCAGTATTTTGTTTTTGATCTTGAATACTGTATTTATCTTCATAACATGTTTTTGGCGGCTGCCCATGCCAGGAATGCTTTCTCATACAGCAGTGAAGATGGGCAAATATACTAAAAAGGATTTCTTGACCCTGAATGCAAGATGTAGTATCATAACATTTTATTTCATTTATTTATACATACTGCTAATCCCATTTGGGATTGTTGCAGGAGGGCAAAATAGGGTTAGTAATAACAGGTCAAAAAATACGTCATTTTGGTGAAGATCGTAAAATAGACAACTAAAAGTAAGAGTAAAGTCAACGCACTGTAATTAACTATGGAAATACAACCAAAAATACAACAACGCAGAATAACAATACAACGAACTGTATCATAACCATATCGAAACAAGGCAAATTAATCTCACAATAGGCGTCATGACAGAAGTTACATCGCATTAGTTCCATAAACAATACTGGTAGTCTGTGTATACCTGAACAAAGTTAAAAAAGGCACACAGAATAGGAAGCAATATTAGCAACACAGAAAACACACACAAAAAAATATTTGCTAATTAAGTACCGAGCTCTCGATAGCAGCGCTGAACTTTCCTAACGATGAGCTGCTAGTTATTGAAGGGTTTAGACTGTTCCATTCGCGAGTGGCAAACGAAAAAAATGAGTACTTGAAGAAGTCAATATGGAAAGGGCACTCGTTAAGTGTATTAAAATGTTTGTGACGCGTCGATCTTGCTTTAGAAAAGGAAATATATTTAGTAACGTCAAGTTTTGCTGGCGAATTAGTTGATACATCATCTTGTGTCGCGCGAGTTTACTACGTATTTGGAGTGTTTGTATCCCCTTACGCTTCATTATTTCTGTTGGTGAGTCAGTTGTTTGGCATGTTCATAAAGGTGGCCGTGCCAACAATTACTTTTGATTCACAACTCCAAGAGCCACTCATAGAGGTGACAGAAGCAGAGCGAGCCGAAGCGCCTATAGTAGCACGGCAGGGGAGGATATACGGTGGTGGGGGTGTCGCCCACCTCCCAAAGCCAGATATTTTACTCAGGAAAACCATGATGAACCCCTTTTTCTCATCGAAAAGAGTCCAAGAAATACATGTTTCAAATAGGTCTGGCCCTCTTTAAGAATGATCCATAATCTACCCATTGTAGCACTGCAACACAGCATGTTTCACATCCACAGATGTAGTTTGCAGCATGTTTCACATCCACAGATGTAGTTTGGTGAATAATATATATGACCGCAGCTTTTCAGACTGCTTCTAGAAGTTTAGAAGTACCCAGTGGCTGCAGTATGTTTAACAGTGATGTGCATTATTTCAGTGCTGTATTTCATGTTCAACGTGCAGAGCTGCAGCTGTACGCACCAATTTTCTCTACTTGATAAAATACTAGCTTGTAATGTTACTGCGTAGTAGCACACTTTACTTGTGATCAACAATACAGGCAATGAAATTGAATTTATTGTACGTAATGAACTCATGTAATTATTTTTCTTCAACATAACCACAGGCATCATGCAATTCAATGCACATGTGGATCCTCATTTCACTAAGTGCTTTTTACCACAAATAACACTATCACAGAACATGGGCACAATAAACACGTTTGAGAAAAGGCCTCCTAATTCAGCTAGAGCTTCGCCGTTTGCGCCCTTCTTGATCATGGCCTCAGCCAGAAAAGCAACTGCAATATTTGCTACAGAGAGCAGGTCTAAAAATAGCACGCGATCAAAAATACAGACTTTACCTCGATATGAACGAATACACTTGAGCCCGACGCGCCACAGAAGCAAATAGCTCCCAGACGCTTCAGACGTTGAAACGGGCATGCAACAAAGTTTCTTTAAGGACAAAGCGAGCGCAGTTGCTTCAATAGAACTCTCCGCCCATGTTATGGCCCCCGCCGCTAACACAAGCACAATTTCCGAAAAACAAAATTGGTAGTTGTATTGTAATCAACACTAGTTGAAATCGCTGGAGCGTTGCAAGAACACGTGTAAGTAGCAACGAGGTTTCACTGCCGATTGAAACGGGAGCGCAAATGGCACACGCACACTGCACGCACAAAACACGAAACGTTCGCACTACACTCCGAAGAAAACTCTGCAGCGCATGCCGTATTGAACCATTCGTGAACGAACAGCGCGAATGCTCCTCAGTGAACAGTGGCGGTCTCCCGGCGGCTCCGAGCAGTGTCGCAGTAGACCAAATACCCATGCTATCGCTGTCGCCGAGCGCGTTCAAATCCGGGCATGCAAAAAGATTTTTGGCTGACTTCCACCTTGAGATATGGGCGAACGCCGTCAACGTCCGCCTGTGAGCATCACCAAGAACAGAAACTCGAGCAGTTACGCCCACGCTGCATCTCAAATGGCACGCCGCGGCCCGCTGCCGCCGCCCGGTTTGAAAACAAGCTGCCCGGACAAGATGGCCCCACGATCGAGAAAAACGCGTCACTTCCGCCACACTTTCCTCCCATGTTGTTGTCTAGGGAGGGCCTCTCCTGAATTTTGCTTCCTCCATGACCGCCAATTTGTTTTTTTCCAAGTGGACACCACCACCACGTACCGGAAAGCGCGATTGAGCAGTCCACTCACCCGCCCCTGTGGCTCAGTGGTTAGCGCGTTCGGCTACTGATCCGCAAAACCCCGGTTCGAACCCGGCCGCGGTGGCCGGGTCTCGATGGAGGCGAAATGCGAAGGCATCCGTGCGCTGTGCGATGTCATTGCACGCTAAAGATCCCCAGCTAGTCGAAATTACAGCCTTTCTCCGTAAAGTTCTGAGACTGAGTCCATTTAAAAAATGCGTTTAACATTCAAATGATTTGTGCAGCACCTCTCCGAAATAGCCTCCCTTGCAGTCAATACGCAGCTTAAAACGCTTCTTGGTGTCTTGGAAACAGTTGGAAACCGTTTCTTTGGTCAGGGCGGTCAGATCCTTTGTCGTGGAGTCTCAAATGGCCTCCACGTTCCGTATCCAGCGACCTTTTAGGGCTCTCTTCACAAAAGGAAACAGGAAAAAATCGCATGGGGAGACGTCAGGCGACTATGGCGGATGGGGAAGTACAGTAATGCTGTGCTTGGCAAAAATTGTATCACGCTGAGAACAGTGTGCGGCCTTGCGTTACCGTGGAGAAGGCTCCATTGTCCAGATGCCCATAAGGCAGGGCAATGGCGTCGCACTGCATCACGCAAGTGTTGGAGCACGCGGATATAAAACTCTTGATTCACCGTCTGCCCTTGTGGGACGAACTCGTGATGTATGATACCTTTGGCACCGAAAAAAGCCATCAGCATCGTCTTTGTTTTGGTCTTTTGTCGCCGCACCTATCTCGACGCCGGAGAGCTTGTGGACTGCCATTCCGCGCTCTGCCTCTTTGTTTGAAAATCGTATTGAAAACACCATGTTTCGTCTTCAGCAATTACGCTGTCGACAAATGCAGCATCCTTCTCTGACTAGGAGAGCAAATCAGCGCTCACTGATGCCCGCGCGTCCTTCTGGTCCTCGGTGAGGGAGTGCGGCACAAGTATAGCATTCAGCTTTCTCCCCAAGTTCTCAAGCAAAATTTGGTGGCATGTACTCTTACTAATGTCAGGAGCATCTAATAGCATGCGTACTGTAATGGTGCTGTCTTCATGTACGATTTCCCTGATCCGAGCCACGTTGTTTTCATTCCGTGAGGTTGAAGGGCGCCCCTGCCTTGTGTCGTCTTCCATCGACGTTCTCCCTGAAACGAACCTCTTGTGCCACTCGAAAACTCGCCCCCGCGACAATGTCTCGTCACCATAATCGTCGCGAAAGAGCTCATACGTCTGTGTGGCTGTCTTGCCAAAATTGGCACAGAATTTTATGTCTAGACAATGTTCGAAGTGGACGTCCATCTCTCTATATTCACTCACAGTAGAATGCGCAGACGACTAGTAACAACGTATTTTTCTACATGTAGTGCCATATCACGGCTGCCACAGCAGTTAACATAAATAGCTCAGGTTACCTCCAAAAGATGGCGCTACACATACTCACCAACATTTGTTTTTGGGAATCATTTCTAGAGAACAAAATAAATCAGTCTGTAAACTTTACGGACAAAGGTTGTATTCCGGTGCCTACCACTACGGCACCTCTTTCTTTCAGTCCCTCCTTTGTCCTTTTTTTTACGGCGCGGTTCAGGTGTCGGCTGAAATGTGACACAGGTACTGCGTCATTTCCTTTCGCCAAAACCATTTTCAATTTTTTCCACTCACCCAGGCTGCCAGTTATGCGCCTCTCCTTTCTTCAAAATCGACGAAGCCTACAACGCTGTCAACACCAACGCAAATGAACCCATATAACTCCACCGGATTATTGGTTTGGTTATAAGGAAAGGAAACGATGCAGTAACTGTTTTACATATTTCGGTGGACACGCTAACCGCGCCGCAAGAGAAGAGATAAAAAAGGAAGAAAGAGGTGTCGTAATGGAGGCCTTCGGAAAATTGATGGTGGTTTAGCTCTGGTTAACCCTGATCGAAAGCGAAAAGCTGCATCTCCATGGCTACGGTCGTGGTCGAGCGACTGGCGGTCTCACGGCAGGCGTCGCATTGAACACACCAGCGGTTAGGCTGAACGCATAGAGTTGCACCAGCGTTTTATGCAGAACCCACTTTGGTGCCCTGCGCATGCGATTCCAGCAAGCGCTTTCCCGCTCCACTCGGTCAAGGTGTGTGACGTCACGGAGGAAGTAGGCAGCACAGCTTGGATGCCTCCTTTCCTCCTCTGCGCGATGCCGTGACGAAGCACACATCTGCCGCTCTCCACGGCAGGCGTTGCAACGATCACAGCTAGCGTTCCGCTAAACGCATCAAAGGTTTCCGGAGTTTTATGTAGTAAGTTGTAAGTGGTTTTATTAAAATAATAATAAAAAGGAAGGAAAAGATGTTTACTAGTCTCAGCATCAGCCATCGATACTGAAGCAACTGAGCTGGGGCAGCGAAAATAAAGGATAGTCGGCAGAATGGAGAAATGAAATGAAAGAGGTAAGGGGACAGGGAAAGAGGATAGGGGGAGAGGTATTATACACAAACTATTTACACAAGAGGAAATGTGTACTGGTTGCGCGCGTGATTAGTTCATGATGAATCAATAAAACACACGCGCACAGCACTATGTTGAAGACAACTGGACTGGGCCGTCCAGTTGTTAATCGTCTGAGGTAGCACTCGTGGAGCGTTCGGTCACTGCGTGTAACTATCTGGCGGAGAACAGACGGGACGTCAAGCCCGTCTGTTCGAGGAACGCACAGAGGCTCACCAAGGGTCGCTCACGGGTACGCGCACTGCCCTGCGGCCACAATAGCGTCTTGATGGGGTCTGGTAGTATGCAGCGCCCTATAGGCCGCAAGCATATCGCGACGAGCATCGGCGGACGCGGCACAGCGAAGGAGCAGGTGCTATAGTGTTTCCACTGCCCCGCATCCATCACACACATAACTCGTCGCAATTCCGTGACGCTCCTGTCGTTCCCCGGGCCACACGCAGCCAATGCGCGCACGGAGTACCATTGCACGTTGCGACCGCGTAAGTGCGCGGCAGCCGGTGATGCTGTCGATACGCTCACCTCTTGCGATGCGTGGGTCAGGGCGCTGCTTTCGGAGTTGGTCGTCGATGACTGCACGCTTGTCCTCCAGCGCAAGGGCCAGATCGCTGGGAGGTAGTTGATGTGCGGCGGTCGCGAAGTCGTCAGCTTCCTCGTTGCCGGCGATGCCGCAGTGACCATGCATCCACTGTGGACGCACGGTGCATCCGCTCTACGCGAGGCGCGAGCGTATGTCGCGCACTAGTGGGGTACCGCGGCCATTGGATTGCAGGCGGCTGAGAGCGGCGCGGGAGTCGCACAGCAGAGCACTCCTGGGTGGTGGAGGGACGAGGGTGAGCAGCAGGTCCAGCCTGAGCCAGATCCCCATCAACTCCCTCCGCCGTGGTGGAGGAGCCTACGAAGGTTGCGTGTTGCTGGCTGTGCTGTCGCAGGGCGGGGATGGCAGCCGCCGCTGCAGGGAGCACCTCTCGCGGGCCACTGAGCCGTCGGTGTACACGAGGAGATGGTCCTAGAGCTCCTCATGTATGACGGCTCTGGCCAGCTGCTGCACAGCACAGAGGGGCGTGCTCCGCTTTCCCGCGATGCCGACGATCTTACCTCCGAGGCAGCAGGCCAGGGCGCGCAGGAGCCGTAGGGCGGGTGGGCCTTGAGTCTACTGCTCATACTCGAGCAGCGCCGCGCCCACTCGTGAGCGCCGGTTTGAGCGCATACGCTGCAGCAGCGAGCCGCTGTCCGGTGCGCGGTGAAGCCGGTAGACTTGATCAGTGCCCTGCGCGTTGCTTGGACCTCAAGTCGCCACGCTCCTGCCTCGGCCTACGTTGCGGCGCACTGCGAGTTTTTGGGCAGGCCAAGGCCCACGCGCAGGGACTTGCGGTGCTGGAGCTCGAGTTTCTTCCAGCACGGCTTGCGCACCGCGTCGAGCGGTAACGCATGTAGCGCCGCAGCGTAGCTTGCTGGGAGATGCCCTTGCCTCGAGTGGTGAGCTTGTGCACGGCTGGTGTGATCCTCTTCACCAGCAGACAGGCCTTGGTCGCCGCGGGGCGGAAGGAAAGCCGCGGGGCGGAAGGAAAGGCGCTGGTCGATGTCCAGGTCAAGATACCGCACCGATTTACGCCAAGGAATCGGAGTCCCGTCCAGTGACAGTGACGCAAGGTACACGCGCGAGCGCGAAACGCAGGCCAGTGCCACCGTTTTGCAAACGCTCAGCGACAGAACAAGGCCGCGCCAACTGCCGTCTATTGCGGTCATAGCTCCGTGGAGGCACCTCCGCACGCGGAGGGCCTCGGGTGGTCCCCGGCACCAAAGAGCTATGTCGTCTGCCTATATGGACCTGTACACTTGATGTCGCCCACTCGTGGGGAGGGAGGCCGGCACCACCGACATAGCCACATTAAAGAGAAGTGGTGATAAGATAAATCCCTGCGGCACACCCAAGTTCACCGGACGAGGCATGGAGAGCTTACCCCCTACTCGTACGCGCATGGTGCACCCGCTCAGGATGCTATGAACGTATCGCAAAAGGCGCCCGCTCACACCGGCCCCCTCAAGCACCGCGAGAATTGGTGCGCGGTGAACGTTGTCAAAAGCACCCGAGACGTCCAGTAGCAGCAGCAGCGCAACCTGGCCTGCCGCGCTGGCGTGCTCCAGCGCTGTAACAATGTCAGATATAGAATCAGCTGTGCCCCCCAACCCACGGAAACCCGTCTGCCGCTCGTCAAACTAATCAGCCTCCGTAGCCCGCTCATTCAGACGCTGCAACGCCATATGCTCCATGAGCTTCTCTGCTTTCGATGTTAATGCCACTGGCGAGTATCCGCTCAGCTCCGTAGGTGGGCGCCCTGGCTTTTGGAAGGTAAAAACGACCCACTTTCATGACCTGCGCATACGATGCCGGCCGAAGCTTTCCCGCTTGACCGAAGCTCAAGGTCAAATGTCAAAATCGAGATAGATTGTCTAACAGCCGCTGGTGTCACTGCTGTAGCTGACGTCAGATGTCGAGAAAATAAAGTTGAAATAACATGGGAAGGACTTAGGAGTACGACAACTGTCGACGTACAGAAAGGATTAAGGCAAGGTTGTCCTATATCACCGCTGCTGTTCATGCTTTATATGATACGTATGGAAAGAAGACTACAAGGAAGCAATCTAGGTTATAATCTATCATACAGATTTTGCAGAAAGGTTGTTGAGCAAACCACTACCGGGTTTAATATATGCGGACGATATTCTACTGTTAGCAGATAGCCAGGAATATTTCGAAACTGTGGTTAATTGCTGTGGAGATGAAGGAGACAGTCTAGCCTTCAGTTTTAGCGCAGCT